>NC_060890.1:25654-95654 GCF_014805685.1 Silurus meridionalis | reverse complement strand
TGATCAAAGGAATGAAATGACAAAAACAATTCGTTCATTTTGAACCAAGTCACTAAAGTGATCTGATCTTCCCATCACTAGTGTGTGTGTGTGTGTGTAATGTGTCAGAGCTCAGTGAGGAGGTGTGTAATCTTCTCCCCATGATGAATTACGCTGAGTTCTCTCTGCCCTGTAACGCTGTGTGATGCGATGTGTCCGGAGCAGAAACGTGTCCTGAGCATGGTGTTGATCAGCATGTGATCCTGAGTTCATCTCTGTAGACGTGACTGTATTAATCTCCTGGAGTCTGGACTCATTACCTTGCTCTGTTTCTCCTTTTCCACAGGCTGTAGAAACCAACCTGGCCTCCAAAGACAGTCACTGGGTATTTGTGAATGAGGTAAGAGAAAACTACTTCACTTGCGCTGAGTTTCCCTTCCTACTTTCTCTGTATGAGAATAAACTCTTCATCTTCAGTTCCTCTTATTGAAAAGTGTAGGATCATCATCTGTTTGCTCCTCTGAATAAATCCTGTCTCCACACAGACGTACACTCATAATACATCTCCACAAACACCACGAGATCCTGATGTGTTAAACACACCTTTTGTGTTATGCATTTACAATGTGTGTGTGTGTGTGTGTGTGTGTGTGTGTGTGTGTGTGTGTGTGTGCGTGTGTGTGTGTGTGCGCTGTGTGTGTGTGTGTGTGTGTGTGTGTGTGTGTGTGTGTGTGTGTGTGTGTGTGTGTGTGTGTGTGTTTGTGTACAAGGTTTGTTGTATCTTTAGGCTCTCTGAAGGGAAAAAGCTGCTGCTTCTCTGTTTTAATTTTATCTGCATAAAAACTGAATCAGTGGGTTTCGTATCAATGCGTTGGTCAGGTTTATTTAAAAATAACAAAATCGAGTAAAACTGAGAAAATTTCAACATTAATATGAAATACAGTCTATGGGACAGTTAATGTTTTTTTTTTTTATTGTTAAATTTCAGTGAATAAATAAATAAATAATATATAGCTCTAAAATTCCTTCCTGGTACAGTTTTGAGCTGAAGCCAGTGAATAACAGTGAAGTCCAGTCAATATCCTCAGATAGTACAGAAGTACAGAAGACTGTGTACTAAACCCGCTTGTACTGCAGGAAGTAGTATATTGCTTTAGTAAGGAGGAGAAAATGAAATTACCAAAGCAAGACAGACAATAATAACCCCTAAAGGTGTAGAGCTTTCCCACAGAGAAACTGCAAAAAAAAAGGTACCATTGAGAAAATTTTACTACAGCATCAAAACGTACAGACTCCAAAAGGAAAAATCTGCCAGACCCAAAGTCAAAACACAACCAGAAGCCACATTTCTGAGAGTCAATGTGATTGGTGGCTCTCAGAACATCAGCTTCAAGCACAGCGTAACACTGGCCAACGTAATCGAGTCTCAGTTAGAACTGTGAAGAGAAGACTTTCAGCTGCAGGTCTGACAGGTCGAGTGGCTGTGAGAAAAGAACATTTTTAAGATGAAAAAAAAAGAAAAAGGGGCTTGTCTGGGCCAGAAAGCACCACCAGTGGACCACTTAAGACTAGAAGAAGGTCTTGTGGATCAATGAACCAAAGATTGAAATGATTGTGTTTTTGTACACCATCTAGCAGGAGAAAAGATGGTTCCTCAGTGGGTGTCACCCCGAACCCTGAAGCACACAAATGAACAGCACCGTACAAGACCCTCTGGTATAGGAATAGTTGATCAGGAATTCATCCTACAGCAAGATAAAGACCCAGAACACACCTCCAGGCTGTCAGAACTACTGTAGCAGAAAAGAACAAGACAGTGGGCTTCAAACCGTGGACTGGACACAGTATGCAGACTTAAACCCGATGGAGCTGGTTTGGGATTAACTGGACAGAAGGGTAAAAGCAAAGCAGCTTAAAAGTGCAACACATTAGTGGGAACATCTGCAGCAGTGTTGAGAAGAACTTTCTAAACAAAATGTATTTTTCTGTAGAAAACGCATGTGTGTGTTTGACTGCTTTATCTGCAGAAAGTAACTGTTTAGATGAAACTTTGAAAAACATTTTTGTCTTATTTGTCCAATTGTTTACTTTTTTAATGTTATGTGTTGTATTGTTGTGCGTGTGTGTTTGTGCATGTGTGTGTGTGTGTCTGTGTTTGTGCGTGTGTGTGTGTGTGTGTGTGTGTGTGCGTGTGTGTGCGTGTGTGTTTGTGCGTGTGCGTGTGTGTGTTTGCGTGCGTGTGTGTGTGCGCGTGTGTGTGTGTGTTGCGTGTGTGCGGCGTGGTGTGTGTGTGTGTGCGGCGTGTGTGTGTGCGTGTGTGTGTGTGCGTGTGTGTGTGCGGCGTGTGTGTGTGTGTTTGTGTGTGTTTGTGTATGTGTGTGTGTTTGTGTATTTGTGCGTGTGTGTCTGTGTTTGTGCGTGTGTGTGTGTGTTTGTGCTTGTGTGCGTGTGTGTGTGCGTGTGTGTGTGTGCGTGCGTGTGTGTGTGTTTGCGTGCGTGCGGCGTGTGTGTGTGTTTGCGTGTGTGCGGCGTGGTGTGTGTGTGTGTGTGTTTGTGCGTGTGTGTGTGTGTGTGTGTGTGTTTGCGTGCGTGTGTGTGCGTGCGTGCGTGTGTGTGTGTGTGTGTGTGTGTAAACCTCTACTTGAGCTCTTTTAAAATGACTTTAATAACATGTTCTATAAAATCCTCAAAAAGCTGTGAGATATTGTGAAGACATCTGTGGTGACGTCTCAGCTGTTACTCTCCAACTGAAAGGCTGTAATATCACACATTTCCTTCACACTGTGTTGGTGAGAAGAAAAGTCATGGATCATGCTGCACTGATGAGCTTTACACATGTCAGGTATAGGAACCAGTTACTGGGTTTGCTGCAGCTGGAGAAGACTTCTGGTGCAGAAGATCAGGTTTCAGGAGGATTGTTGTGGTTAGGAACCTCAGAACGTTGTTGCTGATAGTTAAAGATGCAACGTTTTGATACTCAACGTCTTTTAACACTGTGTATTCTCACGTTATAATCACGTTATAGTCGTGAAGAATGAACAGAAAAAGAGAGAATTTTTTCATCATCACATCACTGCTTTGTTCCTCATCCCCTCACTTCACT
This sequence comes from Silurus meridionalis, assembly GCF_014805685.1. Taxonomy (NCBI): domain Eukaryota; kingdom Metazoa; phylum Chordata; class Actinopteri; order Siluriformes; family Siluridae; genus Silurus; species Silurus meridionalis. The sequence goes on along the minus strand of NC_060890.1, from coordinate 92,572 downwards.
TCCCTAACATGCTCAACACTTCCTGAACTCGTTTCCTGTTACCATGGCAGCTAATTAGTACCACCACTTACTCCTTACCCCGTTATTACTGTGTGTGTGTGTGTGTGTGTGTGTGTGTGTGTGTGTGTGTTTACACCTTCATCCTTTATATTACTGCCACAGACATTTCTCTTTTAACTTCCTGTTTCTCTTTTATAATTCAGCTTCTGTTTCCTGTCTGCTGATAGAGACCCCTCCCCCACCCGTCAGCTCCTTCCTCCTCTCCTTCTTCATTTTCTCCTCCTTCTCATACTTCATCTCATTCTTCTTGTCTTACTTCACCTCCTTCTCCTCTTTCTTGATCTTATTTTTAATAACACATGATTCTGAACCTTGTGCCCACATGGCCAGGTGAAATGTTAGATATCAGGATGTTCAGAGACGGACACCATTTTCCACAGCCATACACAGATATCTCTTTTATACAGCGAGCAGGTGAAGGTTAAGAGTTTCTGGAGTTTGAACTCATAGCCTTCTGATCAGAAGTACAAGATCTTAACTATACTAAATGCTACTGAAAATCCTCATATCCTCATCTCAGAAACATTTTCTTTAAACATTCTGCATTGGACTGCATTTCTGTTCATAAGCTCCTGTGGATCCCATCCTGCATCTCACACTCTGCTACTGCTGGTCTTTCCTGATTCTTCTCATCTGCTGTTTCTTGTTTTTTTTCTATATATTAATAAAAAAAGCCCAGAATTTGTCTTCACCTTCATCTCATGACAAACCCATGCAGGTGATTCTAATGATCTGGTGAGAAGTTTCTATAACGTTTATCCGTGATGTTTATCTGACACTTTCCATCCTGTGTGTCAGTAATGTGGTGTTCGGTATCAGACCTCGACTCGTGCCCTGTGTAGTGCCTACAGAACAGACTGCTTTAACATCTGCAACACAAACACACTCTCTAATCATCTCAAAAGTAGATTAAGAGCCATTTATACATCAGCAGATGGTGTTTAATTTTCACTACATTCACGCAGTGAGTTTGGAATGTTTAAGCGTGTGTCGACTTTACTAATGCTGTCTCTGGAACACAGCTTTTGTTTACGTTAGCGTTATGAGACTAGGCTAATGCGGCTCGCGCATGCCGTTGTGTACTACAGTATATGCAGATGTTAAATATTTATGAAGGAAGTGTTGTGACGGTGAAGATGCAGATCGCTTCGTTTTACACAATTCCCCAACACTGAATTTGACTAATGTTGTGCGTCCTTGAATCCGTCCTCATTATTTATTCAACTTCACATTATATTTTAATAAAGAGCACAGGAAGGAGAGGAGCGCTCCAGAGCACTCAGACTGATCAGTGTGAGGCAGAACGTTCTGCTGGAGGAATCTCTCCATCTTCTTCTTCACTCACTGAACGCTGTAGCATTGAAACCTCAATGGATCTTTTTTTGTACCATCTATTTTCTCTCTATTGAGCAGCAGAATGCAGCACAGGAACACACACTTCACTCACATTACTGACAGATCATCAGCATCTTCTCAACCTGTCCATGCTCTATAATTATCATTAGCTGCTGAGAGTTCTGCCTGATTAATGCAACTTCATTTCTTTTTAATTACAATCTACTGCAGTTTCGTTTTCTCATCATCACCTGATCTCAGGTTTCCTCCAAAACATCCAACCAGTAGAGTGAATAAGCACTTTGTGAGGAGAAACTGACTGTGAGGTTCCTGTCTGTAAGTTCTAGACTGTAGGTTCTAGTCTATGGTTTCTAGTCAACAGTTTCTTGTCTCTAGGTTCCTGTTTGTAAGTTCTAGACTGTAGGTTTCTGTTTGTATGTTTTTCGAATCTTCACTATCTTGTGGTAAGATTGTCATTGAGGTACAGCTAAATTCCTCCACTTCACCCCTGCAGACGTGGAACAGCAGAGTGTGAAATAATTAGAGGAGCTGCAGACCCTCAGTGTGAGGAGACACTGACAGGCCTTAGTGTGAAGGATCAGGTGATCTCTGAGGAACACTGAGGAACATTCACAGGGTTCTATCTGCAGAGAGGATGTCCACTTGATCTCCTACTTTCTCAGTCACTCTACTACCTGTTATCCATCAGAGACAGCTGACGGAGTGTGTGCGTGTGTGTGTGTGTGTGTGTGTGTGTGTGTGTGTGTGTGTGTGTGTTTTCTTGTCTTTACAATGACACTGAGATGATGAATTATGGCTGAACAGCATCTTGTTGATGAATATTCCATGTTCTGAGCTGTTTTACTTCATTTATTTACAAAACATCTGTCATGTCACAACTGAAGCTTACATCACACACACACACACACACACACACAATTTTCTTTCGTTATTTTATAGAATGTAAATAAAATGCAAAATGAGATTTCCATCATAATTAAAGGTAAACTAATCCTGTCTGAATAAACCCATACAGAGATTACTATTAGCTTCTTTACAGGTTTTTTCTTCCCGCCTAAAGAATCATTATGTGATTTTTTTTGCACAATCCCCTGATCATCTCAGTGTAAATGGTTATGCATGATATACTTCCTGACCTTTTTTCTATTCACACACTTTTTATGCTAAAGCTAAAATGGCTGTTTTGTCCGCTAAGTAGCGTTACGATTACATAACACTCAGAGAGTAGCTGTGGGGCTCAGACACTGAGAGCGCAGGGTTTATACAACACCGTAGCACAAAAACACATTCAACAAGATACAGGAACATCGAGAAATCCAGGCAGATTATATAATACATTATATATCAGTTCAAGAAAGAGATGTAGAATCCATGAAGTTGAGTTTTAAAGAGGAAAAACTTAACCCAGATGTTTATTGGCTCTCAGAGATGTGAAGTGATGTAGATGTGAAGGTAAAAAACCCATAGCTGTGATGTAGATGTGTGGACGTGAGTGCAGCAGGAGTTCACTTTGTTAACTGATTACAAAATAATAATGCACTCTATTGCCAGAAGTTTGTGGACACCTGGTCATTTGTACGGTATGTGCTTTTTGAGCATTGCATTCCACATTGGGTCCCAATTTGCTTTTCTAGTTTTCTCCACTCTTCTGCAAAGAGGTTCCCCAAGATTTTGGAGTGTGCTTGTGGACATTTGTGTTAATCAGATATATAAGGTCGTTATTAAAGTCAGGTACTGTTTTTTTTTTTCCTAAATATTGTTTGTAAATATAAAACTTTTGTTTTTTACTCTATAAACCCAGTATCCATAAATTAAAATTAACAACAAAAAACATTACTGAACGAGAGAAATCTGAGCTGCAGACTTACATATTTCAGCACCTGGACAGCACCCGAGTCCTTCAGCGGCTATTTTACCCTGCGCGCACACACACACACGCACACACACGCACACACACACACGCACACGCACACACACGCACACATGCACACATGAACACACACACACACACTCACACATACGCACACATGAACACACACATACTCACACATGCGCACACACACACACACACACACACGCACACACGCACACATGCACACACACACACACACACACACACACACACACATACACAGATTTGCTCAGATGTTCATGTCTTTGGCATGATGTTCATGATAATAATTTGATGAATCAGGTTCAGTGAGATATAATACCAAACAGTTTAATAATCTGAATTCAGTTGAATTCATTGTGTGATGATGATAATGATGATGATGATGATGATGATGATTTTACACCATGTTCCTGCTCATTACAGTATAATAAAAGTGATAAGATGAGAACATTTCAGGTCTCTGTAAAGTGAGAGATTTTGTAATAGTGTGAGACGAGGAGCAACAACACTAAGATTCTGAGGAATAAAGACTGGAAATGACGACCTTCATCATTACTGCTAAAAATTAAATCTTGTACAATGTGATAGTAAATAAAGCAGCATCTAAACAGTAATCTGTGTGTGTGTGTGTTTCAGGAGATCAGTGACACTGAGATCATGGAGCTGACCCACAGTGCTTTGGGGAGGATGACGGTGATCCGGCAGATTTTCCCGCTGTGGAGAGACAGCAGTGTGAACTGTATGAGGAACAGCCATCGCATCTCCTCTTTGCTCTGTGACCCTCAGGAGGGATACCTGCAGTCTCTCGAGGTCTGCTCCTGTTCCTCTGCTAATTATTGTTAACTGGAATCAGAAGTCAGTGAGGGTTGTGTGGTGTGGGTGAGGAGCTGCAGCATCAGCAGGGTTTAAAGCTCTGAGCTGCACCAACAGCAGCCGTCCTTGAACATGAGCTGCTTTCAGCATTAATTAGACTTAATCCGTATCATCAGATCGTACACACCCTCACTGAGGCTCACGCTCAAAACCAATTTACTGCTCGCAGCTCGCACTGTTCTCACAGTTCCTCCTGCTGATGCTGCCAAACACCGCTGCAACCTCACACTCACCTTTAGTCTGAATTCTCTCTCGACACCCTGTACACACTCCATACACACTCTATACACTCCATACACACTCTGTACACACTCCATACACACTCTGTACACTCCATACACACTCTATACACTCCATACACACTCTGTACACACTCCATACACCACAAACACACTCTATACACACTCCATACACCACATACACACTCTATACACACTCCATACACCATACACACTCTATACACACTCCATACACCACATACACACTCTATACACCTCCATACACCACATACACACTCCATACACCACATACACACTCTGTACACACTCTATACACTCCATACACACTCTGTACACACTCTGTACACCACATACACACTCTATACACACTCCATACACACTCTATACACTCCATACACCACATACACACTCCATACACTCCATACACACTCTATACACACTCCATATACCACAAACACACTATACACTCCATACACACTCTGTACACACTCTATACACACTCCATATACCACAAACACACTCTATATACACTCCATACACCACATACACACTCTATACACACTCCATACAAATCAAATCAATCAAATCAAATTTTTATTCATCACATACACATACAGTTGTGTTCAAAATTATTCAACCCCCACTGAAATTGATTGTTTTGGTCGGTTTGACATTGATTATGATCATTCAGTCATCCTGCTTACAATTAAATCAAAGAGGCACGTGTAGGTCAGACAAATATAACATAACATTTATAATGAAATAACCACAAATGTCTTTTCTGAGCTCACATCATTATCAGTTTTATTCAACCCCCAAGTGACATTCAATCTTAGTACTTAGTACAACATCCTTTTACAGTTATAACAGCTTTTAAACGTGAAGCATAGCTTGACACAAGTGTCTTGCAGCGATCTACGGGTATCTTCGCCCATTCATCATGGGCAAAAGCCTCCAGTTCAGTCACATTCTTAGGCTTGCGCACTGCAACTGCTTTCTTTAAGTCCCACCAGAGGTTCTTAATCGGATTTAAGTCTGGTGACTGCGATGGCCACTTCAAAATGTTCCAGCCTTTAATCTGCAACCATGCTCTAGTGGACTTGGAGGTATGCTTGGGATCATTGTCCTGTTGAAAGGTCCAACGTCTTCCAAGCCTCAGGTTTGTGACGGACTGCATCACATTGTCATCCAATATCTCCTGGTACTGAAGAGAATTCATGGTACCTTGCACGCTGAAGCTTCCCAGTACCTGCAGAAGCAAAACAGCCCCAAAGCATGATTGACCCCCGCCATGCTTCACAGTAGGCAAGGTGTTCTTTTCTTCATAGGCCTTGTTCTTCCTCCTCCAAACATAGCGTTGATCCATGGGCCCAAACAGTTCTAATTTTGTTTCATCAGTCCACAGAACACTATCCCAAAACTTCTGTGGTTTGTCCACATGACTTTTGGCATACTGCAGTCGACTCTTCTTATTCTTTGGGGACAGCAAGGTGCGCCTGGGAGTTCTGGCATGGAGGCCTTCATTACGCAGGGTGCGCCGTATTGTCTGAGCAGAAACTTCAGTACCCACATCTGACAAATCTTTTCTCAGTTCCTCAGCAGTCACACGGGACTTTTCTCCACTCTACGCTTCAGGTAGCGCACAGCAGTCGAAGTCAGCATCTTCTTTCTGCCACGACCAGGTAGCGTTTCAACAGTGCCCTTTGCCTTGAATTTGCGAATGATGCTTCCTATGGTGTCTCTTGGTATGTTTAACATCTTTGCAATCTTCTTATAGCCATTGCCCTTCCTGTGAAGAGTAATCACCTGTTCTCTTGTCTTCCTGGACCATTCTCTTGACCTCACCATGTTTGTAACCACACCAGTAAATGTCTAGAAGGAGCTGAGTATCACAGTCATTTTAAAGCTGCCTAATTGGTGCTTATTAGGCTTTATTGCTGCTCCCTGATATCCACAGGTGTTTTCAATACCTGATTGAAAACACTTCATTGAACCTCTGTTCTTCAGAGTGGTAGTCTTTAAGGGGTTGAATAATTATGTCAATGAAGAATTCACAAAAGAAACATTTACTACTGTATTACAAAACTAATTGATGTCATTTTAGTTGCATATGGTTCTTTAAGAAGTCCTTGTAGGATTTCATTCTGAATACAATTACAAATGTACACTAAATTCCCTAAAACCATTTACAGCATTGGGGGTTGAATAATTTTGAACACAACTGTACATACAGGGTACGACATGCAGTGAAATGCTTTTAAACGACAGTCCGGCATGAGGGCAATAGGGTGGGGAGAAAGAAAAAAAAGCAGATAAATAAAGTATAAAGTATAAAAACTATATAAAATAAAATATAAGATATAAAGGATAAATAAAGATATGTACAGTATGTGAACAAAGAGAAAAATGTATATACAAAGAAAATCCTTATGGCAGTAGACCACGTGCTGTAGATGTCCTGCAGGTCAGGGAGCTTGGTGTGGATGGTACTTTAGCTGAACGCACCACCCCCTGGAGGGCTCGCCTATCCTGCATGGTGCTCCTGCTTCGTGCTGAAGTCCACTATCAACTCCTTAGTCTTGCTGACGTTCAAGAGAAGGTTGTTCTCCTGGCACTATCTCTAAGTTTTTAACCTCCTGAAGGTAGGCCATCTCGTCGTTGTTGGAGATCAGGCCCACCACAACAGTGTCGTCAGCAAACTTGATGATGGTGGTGCAGTTGAATGTGGCCACACAGTCATATGTGTACAGCGAGTACAGCAGGGGGCTCAGAACACAACCCTGGGGAGCTCCAGTGCTGAGGGTGAGGGTGGATGAGGTGTGTTTTCCCACCCGTACAGCTTGTGGTCTGTCTGTCAGGAAGTTAGAGATCCACTGACACAGCGGCAGGCTGAGTCCCAGGACCTCCAACTTAGAGGTGAGTGTGGAGGGAATTATGGTGTTAAATGCTGAACTGTAGTCCACAAACAACATCTTTGCATAATTCCCGTTTCTTTGGTCCAGGTGGCTCATCGTGGTGTGGAGGAGATGAGCAATGGCGTCCTCAGTAGAGCGGTTCTGATGGTACGCAAACTGTAGTGGGTCCAGTGTGTCTGGTAGTGATGCAGTGATGAAGTCTCTGACCAGTCTCTCAAAGCACTTCATCACTACTGAGGTCTGAGCTACAGGGCGGTAGTCGTTAAGGCAGGCGGGCTGGGGTTTCTTCAGGACAGGAACAATGGTGGACTGTTTGAAACATGAGGGGACAACAGACTGTTCCAGGGAGATGTTGAATATCTTAATGAACACAGGTGCTAGCTGGTCAGCGCAGCCTTTCAGAACCCGACCTGTGATAGCATCTGGTCCTGCTGCCTTCCTGGTATTCACTCTCTTGAATGCCCTCCTCACATCATGCTCCGAGATGGTGAACGTGTTTACCTCTCCGGCTCTCTCGGGGTGCAGGCTGGTTGTGCCGCTACCGCCGCTAGCGTGGTTAGCTCATCTGCCAGAGAAGCATCCGCATTCACCATTCTAGAAGATGGTGTTTTATAGTCGGTGATGGTATAGATGGTGTTTTATAGTGTTTTACATACACCACATACACACTCCATACACACTCTGTACACACTCCATACACCACATACACACTCTATACACACTCCATACACACTCTGTACACACTCCATACACCACATAAACACTCTATACACACTCCATACACACTCTGTACACACTCCATACACCACATACACACTCCATACACTCCATACACACTCTGTACACACTCCATACACCACATACACACTCTATACACACTCCATACACCACATACACACTCCATACACTCCAAACACACTCCATACACCACATACACACTCCATACACTACAAACACACTCCATACACCACATACACACTCTATACACACTCCATACACCACATACACTACATACACACACACACTCCATACACACTCTATACACACTCCATACACCACATACACACTCAACCACTCCATACACTCTATACACACTCCATACACTCCATACACTCTATACACTCCATACACTACATACACACTCCATACACTACATACACACTCCATACACCACATACACACTACATACACACTCCATACACCACATACACACTCTGTAGAGACTCCATAGACTACATACACACTTTGTACAGACTCCATACACCACATACACACTCTACACACTCCATACACCACATACACTCTGTACAGACTCCATACACATTCCATACACCACATACACACTCTGTACACACTCCATACACCACATACACACTCCATACACCACATACACACTCTGTACAGACTCCATACACTCCATACACCACATACACACTCCATACACCACATACACACTCTGTACAGACTCCATACACTACATACACACTCTGTACACACTCCATACACCACATACACACTCCATACACCACATACACACTCTGAACAGACTCCATACACTACATACACACTCTGTACACACTCCATACACCACATACACACTCTGTACACACTCCATACACCACATACACACTCTGTACAAACTCCAAACACCACATACACACTCTGTACACACTCCATACACCACATACACACTACATACACACTCCATACACACTCTATACACACTCCATACACCACACACACAATCTTTACACAATCCATAACCTCCATACACACTCCATACACCACATACACCCTCCATACACGACATACACACTCCATACACCACATACACACTCTGTATAGACTCCATACACTACATACACACTCTGTACAGACTCCATACACACTACATACACACTCCATACACCACATACACACTCCATACACCACATAAACACTCTATACACACTCCTACACTCCATACACACTCTATACACACTCCATACACACTCCATACACATACACACACATACACACTATACACACTCCATACACCACATACACACTACATACAGAATCCATACACCACATACACACTCTGTAGAGACTCCATACACTACATACACACTCTGTACAGACTCCATACACACTCCATACACACTCCATACACCACACATACACACTATACACACTCCATACACCACATACACACTCTGTACACACTCCATACACTACATACACACTCTGTACACACTCCATACACCACATACACACTCTGTACAGACTCCATACACATTCCATACACCACATACACACTCTGTACACACTCCATACACCATACACACTCTGTACAAACTCCATACACACTCTGTACACACTCCATACACCACACATACACACTATATACACACTCCATACACACTACATACACACATACACACTCTACACACTCCATACACCTCATACACACTCCATACACCACATACACACTCCATACACCACACATACACACTCCATACACCACATACACACACTCTGTATAGACTCCATACACTACATACACACACTCTGTACAGACTCCATACACATACACACTCCATACACACTCCATAAACCACATACACACTCTGTATAGACTCCATACACACTACATACACACTCTGTACACACTCCATACACACATACACACTCTGTACACACTCCATACACCACATACACACTCTGTACACACTCAATACACCACCAACACACTCCATACACTCATACACACTCTGTACAGACTCCATACACCACATACACACATACACACTCTACACACTCCATACACCACATACACACTCTGTACAGACTCCATACACCACATACACACTCTCTTCACAGTCCATACACCACATAAACACTACATACACCACATACACACTCCATACACAACAAACACACTCTGTACAAACTCCATACACACTCCATACACCACATACACACTCCATACACCACATACACACTCCATACACCACATACACTCCATACACACTCTATACACACTCCATACACACTCCATACACCACATACACACTCATACACACTCCATACACACTCCATACACCATACACACTCCATACACCACATACACACTCTGTACAGACTCCATACACTACATACACACTCTGTACACACTCCATACACACTACATACACACTCTGTACACACTCCATACACCACATACACACTCTGTACACACTCAATACACCACCAACACACTCCATACACCACATACACACTCTGTACAGACTCCATACACACATACACACTCTGTACACACTCCATACACCACATACACACTCTGTACAGACTCCATACACCACATACACACTCTCTACACACTCCATACACCACATAAACACTACATACACCACATACACACTCCATACACAACAAACACACTCTGTACAAACTCCATACACACTCCATACACCACATACACACTCCATACACCACATAAACACTCTATACACACTCCTACACTCCATACACACTCTATACACACTCCATACACACTCCATACACCACATACACACTCATACACACTCCATACACCACATACACACTACATACAGAATCCATACACCACATACACACTCTGTAGAGACTCCATACACTACATACACACTCTGTACACACTCATACACACTCCATACACACTCCATACACCACATACACACTATATACACACTCCATACACCATACACACTCTGTACACACTCCACACACTACATACACACTGTACACACTCCATACACCACATACACACTCTGTACAGACTCCATACACATTCCATACACCACATACACTCTGTACACACTCCATACACCACATACACACTCCATACACTACATACACACTCTGTACACACTCCATACACCACATACACACTCTGTACACACTCCATACACCACATACACACTCTGTACAAACTCCAAACACCACATACACACTCTGTACACACTCCATACACCACATACACACTACATACACACTCCATACACACTCTATACACACTCCATACACCACACACACAATCTTTACACAATCCATAACCTCCATACACACTCCATACACCACATACACCCTCCATACACGACATACACACTCCATACACCACATACACACTCTGTACACACTCCATACACCACATACACACTCTGTACACTCAATACACCACCAACACACTCCATACACCTCATACACACTCTGTACAGACTCCATACACCACATACACACTCTCTACACACTCCATACACCACATACACACTCTGTACACACTCAATACACCACCAACACACTCCATACACCTTATACACACTCTGTACAGACTCCATACACCACATACACACTCTCTACACACTCCATACACCACATACACACTCTGTACACACTCCATACCACATACACACTCTCTACACACTCCATACACCACATAAACACTACATACACCACATACACTCCATACACAACAAACACACTCTGTACAAACTCCATACACACTACATACACACTCCATACACCACATACACACTCCATACACCACATAAACACTCTATACACACTCCTACACTCCATACACACTCCATACATACACACTACACACTCCATACACCACATACACCACATAAACACTCTATACACACTCCATACACCACATACACACTACATACAGAATCCATACACCACATACACACTCTGTAGAGACTCCATACACTACATACACACTCTGTACAGACTCCATACACCACATACACACTCTCTACACACTCCATACACCACATACACACTCTGTACAGACTCCATACACCACATACACACTCTACAAACTCCATACACCACATAAACACTATATACACTCCATACACTATACACACTCATACACCACAAACACACTCTGAACAGACTCCATACACACTACATACACACTCAATACACACATACACACTCTGTACACACTCCATACACCACATACACACTCCATACACCACATACACACTCCATACACCACATACACACTCTGTACAGACTCCACACACTCCATACACACTCTGTACAGACTCCATACACCACATACATACCCTGTACACACTCCATACACCACATACACTCCATACACCACAGACACACTCCATACACCACAAACACACTCTGTACAGACTCCATACACACTACATACACACTCCATACACCATACACACTCTGTACACACTCCATACACCACATACACACTCTGTACACACTCCATACACTCCATACACACTCTGTACACACTCCATACACCACATACACACTCTGTACAGACTCCATACACCATACACCACATACACTCTGTACAAACTCCATACACCACATACACACTCCATACACCACATACACACTCTGTACACACTCAATACACCACATACACACTCCATACACCACAAACACACTCTGAACAGACTCCATACACTACATACACACTCTGTACACACTCCATACACCACATACACACTCTGTACACACTCCATACCCTCCATACACACTCCATACACCACATACACACTCTGTACAGACTCCATACACCACATACACACTCTGTACAAACTCCATACACCACATACACACTCTGTACAGACTCCATACACCACATACACACACTACATACACACTCCATACACTCCATACACACTCTATACACACTCCATACACCATACATACACACATACACTACATACACAGTCCATACACACTCTATACACACTCCATACACCACACACACACTCTATACACAATTGATACACTCCATACACTATACACACACTCCATACACTACATACACACTCTGTACAGACTCCATACACCACATACACACTCCATACACCATACATACACACACACTCTGTACTGACTCCATACACTCCATACACTACATACACACTCTGTACACACTCCATACACCACATACACACTCTGTACACACTCAATACACCACATACACACTCCATATACCACATACACACTCTGTACAAACTCCATACACTACATACACACTCTGTACACACTCCATGCACCACATACACACTCTGTACACACTCCATACACCACATACACACTCTGTACACACTCCATACACTACATACACACTCCATATACCACATACACACTCTGTACAAACTCCATACACTACATACACACTCTGTACACACTCCATACACCACATACACACTCTGTACACACTCCATACACCACATACACACTCTGTACACACTCCATACACTCTGTACACACTCCATACACCACATACACACTCTGTACACACTCCATACACCACATACACAATACAAACACTCCATACACTCCATACACACTATACACACACTCCATACACCACATACACTCCATACACTACATACACACTCCATACACTCCATACACACTCTCTACACACTCCATACACTCCATACACACTCTATACACACTTTATACACCACATACATACACCATACACACTCCATACCCTCCATACACACTCTGTACACACTCCATACACCACATACACACTCCATACACCATACACACTCCATACACCACATACAAACTCTGTAGAGACTCCATACACTACATACACACTCTGTACAGACTCCATACACCACATACACACACTCCATACACCACATACACACTCTGTACTAACTCCATACACCACATACACACACTCTGTACACACTCCATACACCACATACACGCTCTGTACACACTCAATACACCACATACACACTCCATATACCACATACACACTCTGTACAAACTCCATACACTACATACACACTATGTACACACTCCATACACCACATACATACTCTGTACACACTCCATACACCACATACACTCCATACACCACATACACACTCTGTACACACTCCATACACCATACACACTCTGTACACACTCCATACACCACATACACACCTGTACACTCCATACACTACATGCACACTCCATACACCACATACACACTCCATACACCACATACACACTACAAACACTCCATACACTCATACACACTATATACACACTCCATACACCACATACACACTCCATACACTACATACACACTCCATACACACTCTATACACACTCCATACACTCCATACACACTATACACACTCCATACACCACATACACACTCTATACACACTCCATACCCTCCATACACACTCCATACACCACATACACACTCCATACACTACATACACACTCCATACACCACATACACACTCTGTACTGACTCCATACACTACATACACACTCTGTACACACTCCATACACCACATACACATTATGTACACACTCAATACACCACATACACACTCCATACACATACACACACTCTGTACACACTCCATACACCACATACACACTCTGTACACACTCCATACACTACATAAACACTCCAAACACCACATTCACACTCTGTACAGACTCCATACACCACATATACACTCTGTACAGACTCCATACACCAAATACACACTCTGTACACACTCCATACACTCCATACACACTCTATACACACTCCATTCCTCCATACACACTCTGTACACACTCCATACACCACATACACACTGCATACACTACATCCACACTCCATATACCACATACACACTCTGTAGAGACTCCATACACTACATACACACTCCATACACCCCATACACATTCTGTACAGACTCCATACACCACATACACACTCTGTACAGACTCCATACACCACATACACACTCTGTACAGACTCCATACACCACATACACACTCTGTACACACTCCATACACCACTTACACACTCTCTACACACTCCATACACCACTTACACACTCTGTACACACTCCATACACCACATACACACTCTGTACAGACTCCATACACCACATACACACTACATACAGCACATACACACTCCATACACCACATACACACTCTGTACAGACTCCATACACCACATACATACTCTGTATACACTCCATACACCACATACACACTATACACACATACACCACATACACACTCTATACACACTCCATACCCTCCATACACTCCATACACCATATACACACTCCATACACTACATACACACTCCATACACCACATACACACTCTGTACAGACTCCATACACCACATACACACTCTATACACACTCCATACCCTCCATACACACTCCATACACCATATACACACTCCATATACCACATACACACTCCATACACCACATACACACTCAGTACAGACTCCATACACCACATACACACTACATACAACACAAACACACTCCATACACCACATACACACTCTGTACAGACTCCATACACTACATACACACTCTGTACAGACTCTATACACCACATACACACTCCATACACATACACACACTCCATACACCACAAACACACTCTGAACAGACTCCATACACACTACATACACACTCCATACACCACATACACTCTCTGTACACACTCCATACACCACATACACACTCCATACACCACATACACACTCTGTACACACTCCATACACTCCATACACACTCCATACACTACATACACACTCTACACACTCCATACACCACAAACACACTCTGTACAGACTCCATACACTACATATACACTCTCTACACACTCCATACACCACATACACACTCTGTACACACTCCATACACCACATACACACTCTGTACACACTCCATACACCACATACACACTCCATACACCACATACACACTCTGTACAGACTCCATACACTACATACACACTCTACACACTCCATACACCACATACACACTCTGTACACACTCCCTACACCACATACACACTCGTACACACTCCATACACCACATACACTCCATACACCACATACACACTCTGTACAGACTCCATACACTCCATACACCACATACACACTCCATACACCACATACACACTCCATACACCACATACACACTCTGTACAGACTCCATACACACTACATACACACTCCATACACCACATAAACACTCTGTACACACTCCATACACCACATACACACTCCATACACCACATACACACTCCATACACCACATACACACTCTGTACAGACTCCATACACTACATATCCACTCCATACACCACATACACACTTTGTACACGCTTCATACACTCCATACATACAATTCTTGGCTAAATGATTTCAGTTAAAAAGATGAAAAAATCTTCAACACATGCAGTCACAGGAAAAGAATCAGCTTCAGCAGTGTTCTTCACACCACAGCGAGGTATTTGACTTTGTAAACATCAGAAATCTGTGAAAATCTGTGTGTCTCAGGAGCTTGATGTGGAGGTGAAGGTTGTATCGAAGCAGAAATGAGTTGCTGTCAGTGGCGATGATGCAGCGGTGTAATGCGGATGTAAGACACCATTCTGTCCTGATCAGCCTTGATGGTCTGAGGTCTGCATGTCACACAGCATCTCAGCCTCTTCCTGGAGTTTATAGCACTTGATGACACGTATCTGTGCTTCGGATCTGTAATGTGTTGTGTCAGAGCTCTGTGTCACTCATGTAATGCAGATGTGACATCAGACACACAGTCAGGGCTTCACTCAGAGCCTCCGAGTCTGACAGAGGGATCACAGCTTTAGGAACTCGGCCAAACAATAGTGTTTCTTGCTTCCTGGATGTTGGTGCCTGTTTGAGTTTTTTCTGAAACTGTGGATCTCATGGGATTTCACACACATACACACACACACACACACACACACACACACACAGTTTATACACACTGATATTTTCACAATTGCTTTATAAAGAGGATTATACATCTTGCACCTCTACATGAATAAGTAAATCCCACTTTTCTTAGAATGTGTGATGTTTCTCCACCCTGTGATGCAGCAGAAGCAGCAACTCCATAACCTGATTTTAAGTGGAATCATCTCCTTAAGTTCTTAGAGCTATCTGATGGGAGGGAACTGAATAAATCCTCTTCTCTTTCTCTTTTTCTGTCTCTCAGGTGTCCAACCTGTACCTGTATGATAGCGTGTTGATGCTCGCCAATGCATTCTACAGGAAGTTAGAGGACAGGAAGTGGCACAGCATGGCCAGCCTGAACTGCATACGGAAGTCCACTAAGCCCTGGAATGGAGGCTGGTCCATGCTGGAGACTATCCAGAAGGTACACCATGTTTCACTGAGAGGTGAAGCTGTTAACAGGAAGTCCTCAATCTCCACTTGTTATCTGAAAGACTTCAGGTCAAGCCCAAGAGTCTTAAAGTGACAAATCCCCAGAGTTGTAGAGTAAACAATGCAGTGTTTTAGACACGAGTTTATATGAGTTGTGTGAGCTTCTCATATGATCTCATTGGGCTTATAAAGAAATTTCAAAGGAATAGCAATGTCTTGCTAATCTAGCAGATGTTCCTCTCTTGTCAGGGTCGCATCACCGGCCTCACTGGAATCATGGACTTCATGGACAACGGATCCAACTCACATGTTCAGTTCGAGATTTTAGGCACCAGCTTTAGTGAGACCTTTGGAAAGGACATCAAACGGGTAGGATTTATATCATGTGTTAAAAATGAGATCTCCCAATGTTTATTTACTGAGCGGTTTCATTCTTCATGATGGACTGAAGTGAAGCTGCATGTGTGAAACAAATGGTATTTCCAGTGTCCAGTTCAGTGACACTGCGCTAACTCTAGTTTCTTTTTATACCCCTGCCATTGTTGTGCACTTAAAGACTAAACACACAGAAAACTCTGTTCCGGACTTTAAAAGGACTGCATGTACACGTGTACCTAACAGAAACCCCCGTATTGAAACATTTCAGTACAATATAATATATAATCATGTAAAATACAGCTGTTACTATTTATTCCTATTTACATATTTAGAAGTGAACAGGTTTGATGTAGATCTCTGACAGGTGAAGATCCTTTTTGATATTAAGTTATTAAATTGTGTGTAAAACGTGGGAGTTTATTGTCTACTGCTAATAAAATCTGAGAGTAAAACAGGAAGTGACAGAAACACGGCAGACGAAGCGTTTGTGTAGCTGCGCCTCTTTCATCAGGTTTTATTGCGGTTCAAGAAAATCATTTACTCGTTTTCCATCCTGACACGACTACGCTTACCACACTGAGATAAAAATAACAATAATGCTCCTTCCAAGCATGTCAGGGTGTGTGTGTGTATGTGTGTGTGAGTGAAGACATTGCAAACTATCAGTCATTATCAGAAAGTGAATAAAAAACAATAAAGTATATTTAATATCTGCTTCATAGCAATGCATTTAGCGCATTTATTATGAGAGAAGAACAGAACGTCCTGATGATGTGAAAGTTACACTACATGGACCCTTGACAACACTCATAAGACCACCATACACCTCACACCTGCATGGTTTATCTTAAGATTTCTGATATTTTGAGAGTTTTGATGGAATACAGATATATGAGATAAACTAGAATATGTTATAAATGATGTGTAGCTTTAATCATACAGAGTAGAGTAGCGTATGATAGAGAACGTACCAAGTGCTGGAGACCTGCAGGGTAATTACAAGAGTGTATCTTCTGTATCTCCTCTTGGATGGAAGGAGGTTAAACAGTTTGTGACTGGGACAGGAGCAGTCCCTGATGATGTTGTATGTTCTGCACAGAGAGAACCTACACCATGGTGAAGATTACAGGTTTGAGTGGCAGTAATGTATTATGATAGTGTTAGTCTGGAAGCTACGCTATTTAGCGTATCTGATTAGAGATCGTTTGGAACACGGCTAGTTCAACCAAAAATCATGTATCAAAGAATCAAGTGTTTTATTGGAAGTGAAAATGAGAGCATTAGATTATATTAGATGATGAAATGATAGAAGCAGCAGCAGATCTTTAACAAGGTTATGGAGGTTAAGTTTCTGAAAAGGAGGATGAGTAAGTGAAGTCTCATGTCAGTCGTATTTTCCACACCTTCAATGCAGAAAACATTTAAATAGAGACTGTGAAAAGATTATTCATTCACACGTACATCATGAAAACAACACACACACACACACACACACACACACACACACACACACACACACACACACACTCGCTTTCTCATGTGTGTTTCGTACAAGTTTTTCAGCACACATTTTCTCACTACCAATATTCAGATTCACTGATTTTGTTTCCAAGAGTCTCAGTTTGATTTGAACTGAAACACTCGCAGCAGAACATGCGTGGAAACACTCGAGCAGAGCACGCGTGGAAACACTCGAGCAGAACACGCGTGGAAACACTCGAGCAGAACACGCGTGGAAACACTCGAGCAGAACACGCGTGGAAAGACTCGAGCAGAACACGCGTGAAAACAATCGAAGCAGAGCATGCGTGGAAACACTCGTGCAGAACACGCGTGGAAACACTCAAAGCAGAGCACGCGTGGAAACACTCGAGCAGAACACGCGTGGAAACACTCGAGCAGAGCACGCGTGGAAACACTCGAGCAGAACACGCGTGGAAAGACTCGAGCAGAGCACGCGTGGAAACACTCGAGCAGAACACGCGCGGAAACACTCAAAGCAGAGCACGCGCGGAAACACTCAAAGCAGAGCACGCGCGGAAACACTCAAAGCAGAGCACGCGCGGAAACACTCGAGCAGAACACGCGTGGAAAGACTCGCAGCAGAGCACGCGTGGAAACACTCGAAGCAGAACACGCGTGGAAACACTCGAGCAGAACACGCGTGGAAAGACTCGCAGCAGAGCACGCGTGGAAACACTCGAAGCAGAACACGCGTGGAAACACTCGAAGCAGAGCACGCGTGGAAACACTCGAGCAGAACACGCGCGGAAACACTCGAAGCAGAGCACGCGCGGAAACACTCGAGCAGAACACGCGTGGAAAGACTCGCAGCAGAGCACGCGTGGAAACACTCGAAGCAGAACACGCGTGGAAACATCAAGCAGAGCACGCGGAAACACTCGAGCAGAACACGCGGAAACACTCAAGCAGAACACGCGCTGAAACACTCAAAGCAGAGCACGCTGAAACACTCAAAGCAGAGCACGCTGAAACACTCACAGCAGAACACGCGTGGAAACACTCGAGCAGAACACGCGTGGAAAGACTCGAGCAGAGCACGCGTGGAAACACTCGAGCAGAACACGCGTGGAAACACTCGAGCAGAGCACGCGTGGAAACACTCGCAGCAGAGCACGCGTGGAAACACTCGAGCAGAGCACGCGTGGAAACACTCGCAGCAGAGCACGCGTGGAAACACTCGCAGCAGAACACGCGTGGAAACACTCGAGCAGAACAAGCGTGTAAACACTCGCAGCAGAACACGCGTGGAAACACTCGCAGCAGAACACGTGTGTAAACACTCGCAGCAGAACACGTGTGTAAACACTCGCAGCAGAACACGCATGGAAACACTCCGAAATAAACGCATGGTTCTGTTTCATCTCACTCATTACACGCCAGACTGGAGCCTCACTTCTGCTCTGCACAGCTCATTTTATTATCGCTGAATAAATTACAGTGATAGTCATGAAATTCTCAGACAAGCTGCAGACTTTAGCCTTCTGTTTATTTCTTATTCAGTCTGCAATTTTACTGTCTGAGATTTTTTATTTGCATGTAACTACACATACACCAAAAATGCTCTTTGTGTGTAAGCTGGACTGGTTTACATGTCCATGTGGTGCAGTTCAGACCATGGAACATCATCAGGTGCCCACCTGAAGACACTATGGCGTTTAACCCTGATCCACCAAGGTAGAAGATGCCTTCCTATACCATGTTCTATAAGGTTGCAAGTGTCTTCTTCTTCTTCTTCTTTCGGCTGCTCCCATTAGGGGTCGCCACAGCGGATCATCCGTCTCCATACCACCCTGTCCTCTACATCTGCCTCTTTCACACCAACTACCTGCATGTCTTCCCTCACCACATCCATAAACCTCCTCCTTGGCCTTCCTCTTTTCCTCCTACCTGGTGGCTCCATCTTCAGCATTCTTCTACCAATATAATTCATGTCCCTTCTCTGCACATGTCCAAACCATCTCAATCTCGCCTCCCTCACCTTGTCACCAAAACATCCTACATGCGCTGTCCCTCTAATAAACTCATTTCTAATCTTGTCCATCCTCGTCACTCCCAACGAAAACCTTAACATCTTCAGCTCTGCTACCTCCAGCTCTGCCTCCTGCCTTTTACTCAATGCCACTGTCTCTAATCCATACAACATCGCAGGTCTCACCACAGTCCTATAAACTTTCCCTTTCATTCTTGCAGATACCCTACTATCACAAATCACTCCTGTCACTCTTCTCCACCCACTCCACCCTGCCTGCACTCTTTTCTTTACTTCTCTAACACACTCTCCATTACTTTGCACTGTTGACCCCAGGTACCTGAACTCCTCCACCTTCTCCACCTCTTCTCCCTGCAACCGCATCACTCCACTGCCCTCCCTCTCATTCACACACATGTACTCTGTCTTACTCCTACTGACTTTCATTCCCCTTCTCTCCAGCGCATATCTCCACCTCTCCAGGCTCTTCTCAACCTGCTCTCTACTCTCACCACAAATCACAATATCATCTGCAAACATCATAGTCCAGGAGACTCCTGTCTGACCTCGTCCGTCAACCTGTCCATCACCACTGCAAACAGGAAAGGGCTCAGGGCCGATCCTTGATGCAGTCCAACCTTCACTCTGAACCAGTCTGTCGTACCTACTGCACACTTCACTGCCGTCACACTGTCCTCATACATGTCCTGCACCACCCTTACATACTTCTCTGACACACCTGACTTCCTCATACAATACCACAACTCCTCTCTTGGCACTCTGTCGACGCTTTCTCTAAATCCACAAATACACAATGCAATTCCTTCTGTCCTTCTCTATACTTCTCCATCAACATCCTCAAAGCAAATAAGGCATCTGTGGTGCTCTTCCTCGGCATGAAACCATACTGTTGCTCACAGATGGTCACCTCTTCTCTCAGCCTGGCTTCCACTACTCTTTCCCATAACTTCATGGTGTGACTGATCAACTTAATTCCCCTGTAGTTACTGCAGGTCTGCACATCTCCTTATGCTTAAAGATCGGTACCAGCACACTCCTTCTCCATTCCTCAGGCATCCTCTCCCCTTCCAGAATCCTGTTAAACAATCTGGTTAAAAACTCCACTGCCATCTCTCCTAAACATCTCCACGCCTACCGGTATGTCATCTGGTCCAACCGACTTTCCATTCTTCATCCTCTTAATCGCTGCTCTCACTTCCTCCTTACTAATCCTATCTACATCCTGCTTCACCAACTCCACATCCTCCAACCTTCTCTCTCTGTGATTTTCCTCATTCATCAGCTGCTCAAAATACTCCCTCCACCTTCTCAACACACTCTCCTCACTAGTCAACACATTTCCTCTCCATCCTTTATTGCTCTAACTTGCAGTACATCCTTCCCAGCTCGGTCCCTCTGCCTGGCCAATCGGTATAACTCCTTTTCTCCTTCCTTAGTGTCCAACCTCTTATACAGCTCCTCATATGCCTTTTCCTTGGCTTTCGCCACATCCCTTTTAACCTGCTGCCGCATCTCCTTGTACTCCTGCCTACTTTTCTCATCACTCTGTCGATCCCACTTCTGTTTTGCCAACCTCTTTCCCCTAATGCTCTCCTGCACTTCCTCATTCCACCACCACGTCTCCTTGTCTTGCTTTCTATTTCCAGATGTCACACCAAGTACTTTTCTAGCTGCCTCCCTCATCACTCCTGCAGTAGTTGCCCAATCATCCAGCACCTCTTCACCACCACCAAGCCCCTGTCTGACCTCTTCCCTGAACCTCACACTACACTCTTCCTCCTTCAGTTTCCACCATCTTATTCTTCTTTCAATCCTTACATTCCTCTTCTTCTTCGCCTCCAAAACCATCCTACAGACCACCATCCGATGCTGTCTAGCTACACTGTCCCCGCCAACACCTTACAGTCTCAATCTCCTTCAGGTTGCATCTCCTGCATAGCACATAGTCCACCTGTGTGCACCTTCCTCCACTCTTATCGTCACCCTATGATCCTCCTTCTTCTTAAAATAAGTGTTCACCACTGCCATTTCCATCCTTTTAGCAAAATCTACCACCATCTGCCCTTCCACATTCCTCTCCTTAAAACCATACCTACCCATCACCTCCTCATCACCTCTGTTCCTTCACCTACATGCCCATTAAAGTCTGCCCCAATCACCAATCGTTCTTTCCTAGGTACACCATCTACCACTTCATCTAATTCACTCCAGAATCTTTCCTTTTCCTCCATCTCACAGCCAACTTGTGGAGCATAGGCACTGATGACATTTATCATCATCCCTTCAACTTCCACCTTCACGATCATCACCCTATCAGAAACTCTCTTCACCTCCACTACACTCTTACTGTACTCTTCCTTCAGAATCACCCCTACACCATTTCTCTTCCATCCACACCATGATAATACAGTTTAAATCCACCTCCAATGTTCCTGGCCTTACTCCCTTTCCACTTGGTCTCCTGAACACACAGCATATCTACCTTTCTCCTCTCCATCATATCAGCTATCTCTCCCTTTACCCGTCATAGTACCAACATTTAAAGTACCAACCCGAACCTCCACTCTCCTGCACTGCTCCTTTTCCTGCCGTCTCTGTAGACGTCTTCCTCCTCTCCTTCTCCTCCTTCGGCCAGCAGTAGCCCAATTTCCACCGGTACCCTGTCGGCTAACGATACCTGTGGCGGTCGTTGTTAACCCGGGCCTCGACCGATCTGGTATGAAATTCTCCTTTGTGATCCGCATATTTGATTTGGCACATGTTTTACGCTGGATGCCCTTCCTAACGCAACCCTCCCCATTTACCCGGGCTTGGGACCGGCACTAAGAGTGCACTGGCTTGTGCATCCATAATGGCTGGGTTATAAGGTTGCAAGTGTAGTTGATAGAAATAAGGTTCCTCCAAAAGCTTGCTGAGATTCCTCTCTGTAGTATACTACAATAATCAGAGGTAATAATTCTCTAAATCTGCCAGTTCCAGCTCATGTATTTCACCCATAGTCCTTGATGTTGTTCCTGAACCAGTTCAATTCTTAATCCCATTATTATGATGTCACGTCTACAGAAAGCATCAGTATAATAGAGAAGTGCAGTAGATCAGAGCCGCATCACACACAGAATCTCATACACTTACATTGAACTTCATCACTAAACCAACACACACAATGATCACAATTCAACACGTCTCCTTTCACTGGAGTCACAACTGCACCTCCACATACATCATCTCCAGCAGAAACACACACACACACACACACACACACACACACACACATTTCTACAAATTCTACAGGAAGAAAACACAAAAGTGTAAACGGTTCATGAAAAACCTCTGCAACTGTTTTGAACTGTTTTGGTGACGTTTTTCTCACGACGTCCAGCTTTTCTTTAAAAAGTGCGTCTTGTAAATGTGCTTGTAAGTGTTTCTGCAACCAAATCAGTTTCTTCTCCTCTGGCAGTCGTCGTGGAATAAAAAACAGCATTAAATCCACATGAATATTTATGAGATTGTGCTGCAGATGCAGTCTGTGAGCTTTGACTAGTGACGCTCTCCAACCGTCCAATCAGAGGACGTGAGAATGCTGATGTTATTGTGTTAAATATATTTAAAGGTAAATCTGTGATTCTTCCACTGGAACCTGGAGATGGTTTGGACAAGCCCAAGTCTCCTGATAGAGCTGTATATACTCACTGTAGAGATATTTTACAATTGGTTTGGGAACATTTGGAGATCCCTTACAAGGTTCTGAAATCTGTGGCTGGTGTAAGAACTACACAGCATGTTACAAACTGCAGCTCCATCAGAAAAGGTGAAAGGAAAAACAAATCTAAGAGTCATCTGAGGTGTGACATGAGAAGTCTCTGGTGCATTATCCTGGTCAGTACGGTGGTGGATCTGGAGTGAACACTGGGTGTGGGGCAGGAACACTGGGGCACTTTGGCTTAGCGGTTCCACATACTGGCATGTTTTTGGATTTGGAGTCTGTGGAAATGAAAATCCTCAAATATTAAGTGCACATTTAAATCTATACGTAGTCAGAAATGTAAGCTCAGATGTAAGATCATGTGATATGTAGGAAAGAGATACTCCATACATCATCATGTTTTTATATGGGGCATGTAGCATGGAGTGGGTGGATTGGGTTTTTATTCAGAATACCAGTGTTGACATGAGGGAAGAACATCAGGAAGCACATGTTATAAATCTTAATCTTTCCATAATTCTGGATATTTATATATATTTTCTTTGTTGTTTTTTCATGCTTTGTTTTTGTTTTCAGCAATCCTCTGCCTCCCATCACTCATACAGAAATCAAGAGTAATGTAAATTACAGGAGAGAGAACCGAAACAGTCCACTGCTAATGAAGATTTAATCACCCTGCATCCCGACTTGAATTATGAACCCAGCATATCACATTATGGCCATTAGGTTTCTGAGACCATGGCCATTTAGCTTGCAGACACACACACACACACACACACACACACACACACACACACACACGCACACACTCTCTCCCACAGGGCAATGGTCTCCCCTCACACACTCGGCACATTTATTAGCTGTAATGAAAGGCAAAGACAGCTAATGGCACGTCAAGTGCACTCAGTGCTGTTGTTGTTCTTTATTAGAGTCCCAGCCTCAGTCACCAAATCCAGCACCTCCCAACAAGACCTTCATCCAGCCGACTCCATCTCCACTTACTATGGAGACAAATGAGGAGCGCTTTTGTTTATTCGACATATGGCAAAGACACATTCTCTACATCTCCAAGCCGAGGCTGAAGGAAAGCAGGAAACTCGCAGCCTGCTATTGTGAGCCGATCAGACGTCAGTCTCCGTGTCGTATCCTCCCTCGTCTTATCTCAATCTCCAATTTCTCTTCTTCTTGCTCCTGCGTTTTTCCTCAGCAGATGGAGCAGCTCATAGATTAAGAGTAATGGAGATTGAGGTGTTATTTTCTTGTTCCTGTTCTCTTTCATTCTCAGCGGAGTGATTTTTTTTTTCATCTATGCATTTACCACTCCTCGTAGCTTCGATTTCTCTGAGACAATTTTGCTCGGCGAAAGAGAGCCACGGTTTTCTGGAATCCCATTTAAGGAAATACAAGTGGGTCTTCTAGAAAATCAAATAAGCAGAGATGTAACAAGGTGGGAATTGCATCCTCTTTTTTCCCTTCACGCTCGGTGCACGCAATCAGACTTTCTGCTGTAAAAAACTCATTGAGGAATGTAAGATGGCTAAGCTTCTAGCAGATACTACAACATTTACAAGATTTGTTTTGCTGATGTTTATGGGAAATAATAAGAAAATGGTACCAAACATAAACTCAGAGATTGAGCAACTGTCAAGCTCACAGCATCCTCTCTGTCCACGCATTAACCCTGCTGTACCATTTCCCTCAGGTTAACTGGAGATGATGAGTGAGCTCATAGTTTTGCTCATTTCTGAAAAAGATACAAGCTGAGAGTGCTGCAAATCTCATTTCCTAATGTGACAGAATCCATTACCTTCTTCACAAACCAAAAAATAGCGGATTTTTCTTTGTGCAGTTTCGTTGCACTTCACACGGTAATTAAGTGCACTTTCACACTGTTCTGTTTTTCAGTGGTGAAATGCTTTTCTTTTTGTGTTCGCTTTTTTTTTTTTTACACGTTTTTGTGCACTTCATATGAACAAACTGAAAAATAAATAATTGGACTATGGTTATGGACAAACTTAAATAAAATATGAACATATTCATATAGAAAAAAATCCTCAGCGTTTGGCTTGGATCTTCTGGTGCTGAGAAGCCTGGTGCAGATCCCACCTTGAACTGGGGGCTTGGCATCTCCAGGACTTAAGGGAACAAACTGAAGTATGGTGTTACCTTCATCTATTACTGAGTTGGTTGTTGAGAAAATTGTTGAGAGGTTACGAAATCCCCCTGTGTGATAGGGCCTACAAGCCCATTTTGGAATAGCACAGTAAGAAGCCTCCTGATTCCACTGAAGCAACAGTCACTGAAAGGGAAGTAATGGTTATACGTGATGGAGTTATCACTAGGGCTACGGTTAAAGAATTTTGGCGCCTGTTGGTTGGTCCATACAGAGAAACACCACACATTGTAAGATCTGGGTCAGTAGGTGCTTCTGTCTCGGTATTGCTGCTCTTTAAACCATTAACAACAAAGGCATTTGTTGGTTTTTAAGAATTGAGCAAAGAACAAAGACACCTGAAATCAACCAACTCAGCAACAAGCGAAAAACAGTCGAGATAAAACTCAAACAAACACACTTGTAAATGTCGTTATCTGGTGTTTAGAGGCTGTATGGTCGTAAAGGTTGTAATATACTGTAGTATAGGAGGAAATGTGTATGTAATATTATGGAGTGATGAAATACAGCAACAGTAAGAAATAATTATAATTATAAGTAATGAGAAATGAGAAATAAGAAATGAGATGATGTTGAGGATGAAACTCAATAAGGCACGTTCTTATACTTTATTAAGACAAAGAAATATATCTTTTATTGCTAAAGAGTCCTTCAGTCTTCATCCTGATCCACCACCCGTCATGTCCTGAATTTCATTTGTCACTGTAGTGAAAAGTTTGACACAGAGTGGGGAAATCGGACAGTTGTTGATGAATTGGTTGGCCAGTTTTCTAAGCCTCAGGCTCGTGGAGATCATCACTCCATGCTGACGAGTGGACGTGATGGACAGAGCAGCAGCGTGACATTTAACCCCGTCAAGTTTACCAGCTGACCTTGGCTTTAACTTTGCTAGAAGGAGGGAAACTGTCTGAGATGGAGCACTGTGCTGAACTGGAGGATCATCTGCCAGGTTTCAGGAGATTTTTTTTTCTGCACATTAATTCCAGGCTGTAGAACGTATACATTTATATACAGAATAAGAAGTGGAGATTGTAAGGAACAGCACTGAGTCTGAAGCAGGATTAAAGCATTGTGTGAAACAGCAGCCAGGTGAAAGTGTAAAAGTGCTGCAGGGTGTTCGGGCTCTACTCAACTCTATGAGCTGAACATACCAATGTAAAGGCTTTGGTCCATAACAAATAGTTCAGGTGGAGAGAAGGGTTTTATAATAACCTACAGTCCTGAATCCTAAACACAGAATGAACACTAACTCTAAATGGATCTCCATGTGCCATCACAGCTCCTCACTCATTATTTTTTATATAAGAACAGCAGTTTATTGTGCTTTTTTTAATCAATTCTAGTTGAGATTTTATCAGACAGACATAACAATTAGGCAGAACGAGTTCCAGTCTGATAATCCATTTTGCATCGTGTCTCCATGTTCTTTATAATCCTGTTTTAATAAAGCAAGAAAGCAGCAATAAAAAGAGAAAATGGTGCTCCTGGCGCATGTTAGCTTCACACAAAGTTTTGTCTCCATTTTGGGAAATCTGTAATAGGACGATCCCTCCTGCTCTCAGCTCCTGCATCCGGGGGCTTTTGTCGAGACGTACTGTACTCTATAAATGTCGTCTCTGCAGTTTGTCTTTATTTTCACTTAGTGTTTGTTCGGGCTCTGGCTCAGCACGGAAATGAGGGTTTTTATGAGGGTTTCGCCAAAGCAAGTTTTCTGCAAGCACCTTGAGTGAAGAGCAGAGCTGCTGCTGCTGGAGGGGCCTTCATGTGTGTAATCACGGAACCTCTGGTGCTGCTGGAATCACTAAAGGGTTATCGGAATATTATGTACTGGAAAAATGGTATTTGGAAGCGCTAGGCTGGGGAACCCTAGTGCACCCACTGCATTTTATTATTGCCAAACCACAGCACAGCAAAATATTACAGAGAAGCTGGAAGAGAAATGTTCTGACGCCGAGGAATGAGCATGGACTGAAGATCTTCATTTAACATTCTCATCAGTATCGTCATACATGTGCTGCATTTGAGGAATTTTATTGATTTAATCTTAATTATGATGTGTGTGTGTGTGTGCAGATGAACTCACACACAGATTAATCTTCCACTTCGGATCATTTAATGGAATATGCTTTAGGTTGAACGCCATCCAATAGCGCGGCCTTGTGGAGAATGTTTATTGATTTCTTTATGTGGCTCTCTTTATTGGGTTCAATGTTATTGAATTAAAACTCAAACCTAAATTTATTCAGCATGTAATTCTGGATATTCATAAATGCTATTTTAGATCAGTAGATCTGTTTGAAATGTTTCTCTCCAGCACATCTGAGAGCTTTACTGCACTAACACACCCACAAATCCAATTAGGGGGTCATCAGACGAGGTGGTAGAAGTCCACACATCCTTCACGCAGTAGAAGTGCAGATACTGGTGTTTTAAAAGATTCTATTAAAAGTCTGACATGTACTTCAGTAAGAAGTGTTTAGTGTCATGCTGGAAACTGAACCTCACATCTAAGATCTAATGAATGTGTCCAGGCTGAAGATCCACCATGTAGAACACAAGCAGAGAAAAAGATGATGATGATCAGGAATGTCTCTGTTCTCAGTCATGTTCTCATCACTGACTCCCTCTGTCTCATCCACGTTAACCCCAGACTTCTCACTGCCTTCTGCCTGCTCACTGTGAGCTTCAGAAACTAGTCTACATCTGTGGAGTGAGAGACAGGAGATGAGCGTAATGACAGGAAGCAGGATGATGTGCTGAAAACGGCGCAGTGGGAAGAATAAATATTGATGATGTCACCAAATAGATGAAAACTGAAGTAACGAGTTTAAAAATGTAAGAAGTAGAAAGTACAGATATTTGTGTAAAAATGTAATGAGTGAAAGTAAAACACTGATACCAGAGAATCTACTTGAGTACAATAACAAAGCATTAATCTCCTCCTCTGATCATCAGAAGTGCTCTAGAATCACTGCATCTATTCGAGTCATATTGTGGATATTTCAATATTGGAAATATTAAACACTGGTTTAGTCTGTTTAATAAAATAGTTCTGCCAATCGCATGTGTGATGTGGTCTTGTAGTGAGTTCCGACCAGGAAGCTGTTAGTCAGAAGACTCCTCTTTGATCCACCTGTGGCTTGATTTATTCTGTTATGTTTTTTTTTTGGCACAGAGCCACTGCAATTCTTTTAGTTCCAGTAAAGAAACATTTCCAGACAAAGACATTAATCAAGATGGTCCTGTGATTACATTTGTTGATCGATGGAGGTTGAGGCGAATCACTCGGAGAGAAATATTTCACCACCAGGATTATGTAAAGTAAAATAATAATGCTTTAAATATTGCCTGTAGCAGGAGGCTGAAGGTCTGGAGATACAGTAATGAGTGTCTGCAGGGAACATGAAGCATGGTGAAGGTGGAGTTGGAGATGTGGTCAGGATTAACGGAGTCCTTAATGCTGAGAAATCCAGGCAGGAAATCCATGACTTTTCCATCATGCAGTACCACCAGGAAGGCATCTGATTGTTCTTAAATTTATTCTGCTGCAGGACCTCAAACATACAGCTAATGTCATTAAGAACAGAAAAGAACAAGGAGTCCGTTTTGGTCTCCAAAAAGTTCTGATCTCAACATCATCAAGTCTGTCTGGGATTACAGAAAGAGACAGAAGCATTTAGGAGCCTCCATCCACAGAAGATCTGTCCTTAGCTCACCAACATGTTTGGAACAACCTGCCTGCTGAGTTTTTTCAAAAACTGTGTGCAAGTTTAACTAGATGTTCTGACCTGATGTCACCTGATAAACACTTGCATGTCAAAACTGTTTATGGTGTAGGAGACTGTTTTTATTAATTACAGTCCAAATCCATCTTCATGCATCTTGAGTGAAACCGTCCACAGGACCCTCACGGATCTTTAGACTGTTTATAAGGAACCAACCTCAGCAGCGGTGGTCTCCACGTGTAAAAATGTCCATGCAGAGATTAAGTATCAGGATGAATTATGCAGGTCCAGAAAGAAGAAATGGACATGATCACTTTTACATTAGAATGATGATTAACTGGACCTCTGGGGGAAACAGTGAGAGAATAAAAACACGAGCAGTCGCTGTGAAATCATGAGTAAAAAGCGAGAAGGTTACACACAGAGATGATTAATCATAAGTGAGAGAGTAAAACTGCATCCCAGCCCTGTGCTTTGACCCAGAAATCCTAAGTGATGAGACTAACACATGGTATCTAACAATGACATGGTGAGCGAGATGTTCTAGACTTAATCTAGACTTGAGGAACAGTGAAGTTCATATCTTGGGTTCTTGAATCTGTGATATAATTAACTAGAAATAAAAACTCTCTAGAAGATTCTACTCTGGTGTGACATGTTCTCTACTTATATTAAGGGAAACCTGGAGACTGTGAGAAGGTTTGAGAAGAACATGATAAGACTGACTGCAGGTTTTCTCTCAAACTTTATCTCCTACGCTGGTGTCACGTCTGCACTGGTGCTGGAAAAGACATTTGAATAATATTAAATAAAAGTAACTGCAGAATCGAATGAATGATAAGATAACTAGTGTGTGTGTGTGTGTGTGTGTGTGTGTGTGTGTGTGTGTCTCCTGCAGTTAGCCACATGGGACTCAGTACACGGCCTTAACGGAAGCCTGAAGGAGAGCCGGATTGAGAACGGCATGCAGGGGGTTACAGTTAAAGTCGTCACACTGCTGGTGAGAATCATTAATATTCGTTTGTTTTCTTGTTTGTTTGTTTGTTTGTTTTTATGCTAAAATAATAATTTTTTTGCTGTTTAATCTTGTCAAAGTAACTCCTCTATTTATTACAATATCTCAATGTCTGACTGCATACAAACTCGTTTTTCTTTATTAGAAATGAGAGAAATATGAATAATTCAGCATTTTTCTCCATGAAATATTTATCAGACGTGCAGTGACGTTCTTCATGCTCCTCATTACAATCTTTTTAATACGCTTTTTTCGTTTCTCCACACCATGCATGTCCAACAGCGTGCTGGATGAGGAGAACATGCGGCACATTTGTTCGAAATTGTCAGGAAAATCCATCACAGTAAATGATTTATGTCTTGTCTTTAAAGGAGGACCCATTTGTCATGGTCGCGGAAAACATTCTCGGCCAGCCAAAAAGGTACAAAGGATTCTCCATCGATGTTCTCGATGCCTTGGCAAAGATCCTCGGTTTCAAATATGACGTCTACCAGGTAGCCGACAGCAAGTACGGCTCTCGGCTTCCCAACGGTTCCTGGAACGGCATGATCGGGGAACTTATTAACAAGGTGAGCGCTTCAGGAGCGAAGGGAACGAGGGAACGTGTAGAACGTCTTCGAAATATTTCTGTCCCTCTGTTCAGATCCTCCTGCTTTGTGAGAAATCAATTAGTGTGTAGCTTGTAAGGGTTTTTTATTGTTAAAGCTCGAGCTCGCAAATTATTCCTGAGACTGAATTTAAAAGCGCAAGTCATTTATTAAAGATCCAAATTAGAAGACAGACTCGTGGTCGGACACAGGCAGGGGTCAAAGGTCAGAGCAATGCAGGGCAATTAAAAAGCAATGTGAACGTGCAGGGCATAATAACAAGACAAATCAAAAAGAATAAAACCTGAACAATAAAATGTGATGAATATAAACAGGAGGAAGTCAGTGAGGGAAGGAGAAGCTGGTGAGATGGAGATAATGAGCAGAGTGGATCAGAGTGGATTCAGTTCTCACACAGACCTGCGATTATGTTCAGGACAAACCTCCAGATCACAGATTTCTCTTAGAACTTTACATTTGTTTTCTTCAAATGTTTAATTAAATTGGGAAGATCAGGTTCTGGTTCTGATCCGTGATTGATGTGTGTGTGCAGAGAGCCGATCTGGCCGTCTCCGCCATCACCATCACACCTGAGCGAGAGAACGTTGTGGACTTCAGCAAACGCTATATGGATTATTCTGTGGGGATTCTGATGCGCAAACCGGAAGAAAAGATCAACATCTTCTCCTTGTTTGCTCCGTTTGACCTGGCCGTGTGGGCCTGCATTGCAGCTGCCATCCCTGTGGTCGGAGTTCTGATCTTCCTGCTGAACCGCATGCAGTCGCTGCGCTGCCAGAATCCTCCAGGAGCTCCGTCGTCTATATCCAACTCCCTACACAGCGCAGTGTGGCTCGTTTACGGCGCCTTCGTACACCAGGGTAAGTGTGGAAAACACGCCGTGAGTTTAAATCCCTGCCACACCAAGCTGCCACTCCTGGGCCCCTGAGCAAGGCCCCTGACCCCATAGCTGCTCAGTTGTAGTAATGAGATAAATGTTAACGTCAGTGGACTATTCATGAGCTTATATTTCTTCCAGAAAGAAAGGATTAGTTACTGTAGTGGAAATGGTCAGGATATTCTAACAGCACCACCTGCTGGACAGGAGAACTGCTGTGCGACGGTTAATGCTAAAGTGCATGGAGAGAATTTAGAAGATAGAAACATGTATTTTGGCGAAATGTTTGTCATGGTGTCATATCCCTGCTCCTGATGTGAGATGTGAGTGCACTGACCTGCAGCATTCCCTGATGCTCTGAGACTGTAGTAAACACCATGGGGTTTAAAGAACAGTTCCTAAAGACCGGAGATGTGCTGGAGGTGCCTTTGTGCGGAGACACTGAGTAACGGCTTTGTCTGATCCAAAAAGCAAAAAGACCGCAAGCTCAGCAAATGTGACGCTCCATCTGCATCTATTACCACCTGGCACGCTGCCACCGAAGCGGTTTTATGCCAAGCAGCCTGTAATTAAATCAGGGGAGGCCGTGTCCCATTGGTCCTTAGCCTGCCACCATCTAATCTTTGCAATGATTGATAGATGTTGCACAAAAGGCTCTGCAATGAATCTATGCAAGGTCTCAGTGTCTGTCCTTTTATTGAGCATGGAGGAATTAGCATGTGTCTAATAAGCTCAGAGCAACACTTCTGTTAGTCCCAACATCACCACCGGACTCTGGGAGATCAGGATTAACTGTCAGCTTTCTTTTCCAATAGAAAATTGATTTGCAGAAAGTTCCTTACAAAGTGATTCTAATACATTGATGTGTGAGCTGTAGCTCCAGGGACAGTTTATAAGATTCAACCGCTAAAGAAAAAACCGCTCGTTCTTGTTTGATCTTTGTGAGCAATTCTGTAGATTTCAATAATGAATCATTTTATATTCCTTTAATTATTTGACTTCTTTAAGATATGATGAGTTTTTCCAGAGTTTGAGACTCGTGATGAGAATAGATTTGGTTATTAAGAGCAGTAAATGATCACGCTCGGTCCTGCTGGTCCAGGTGGAGACTCGGCTGTGGGTTCGGTGGCATTGAGGATTGTGATGGGAAGCTGGTGGCTCTTCACCTTAATCGTGTGCTCCTCATACACCGCTAACCTGGCAGCGTACCTCACCGTGTCCCGCATGGACAACACCATACGGTACGTCAAACATCCTGTTTTTCTGCATTTCTTGTATTTCAGGCTCCACCTTTCAGGCGGAAATGCTCTCGCACGAACATCTGACGTTTTCTTCTCGGCTCGTAGCAGCGCATGCTAACACTCCGTAATCTCAGTGCACTGGAGGAACAGGTCAATAGAATAGAAACCCATGTTTGTTTTGTACATTTTTTTTTTTTTATTTGACAAAAGTGTGCCCTAATGAAAGTGTGTGAAAATGTCACACAATTAAGCTAATGCTAAAACGAATGCTTTTATAATTCTGCTCTTTTCATCACTACAGGAGAATCAGAGCTTTTCTGCCATGCTGTTTCTTCTCCTTCTTCTTCTTCTTCTTCTTCTTCTTCTTCTCCTTCTTCTTCTTCTTCTTCTTCTTCTTCTTCTTCTTATTATTATTATTAACGCGTATTGAACTTTTATCAGGAGAATTACGATTAGAGTGACTTACACACGTACATTTCACTCCGACTCTGCACATGGTTTTATAGATTTATAACCCCGAGTTTTTTTTTTTTAAAACGTTTTCATCATCATTCCACTCTCGTGGTTCAGCAGCACACAGAATAGCACTTCATCCAGCACATCCTTTTATCATACACTCAATTTATTCTTATTGTGAGATGAAGAACAGAATCCAGCGTAACAAAGACACGTCCTTTTCTGCACAAACTCCGCCCCTCACGTGTAAATCACACTTCTGAAAAAAGGAGGACATTTCAGTAATAAATCCTCACTAAACCTTTAAACAAACTTCATGAAGATGCATTCATTCTGACACAGAAACATCTCCAGGATGAAACCCTGCTGAAGAAATCACCTTCTCACCATCTTCATCATGTTCTTCTTCCTCCTTCTTTTCCTTTATAACATTATAGACCTTTTTATTTTATTCTGGAGGGATTTATTTCTATTTTGTGAAGGTGAAGGTGATGAAATCTGTTCCAGACAGAAATAAAAAGACGTTTGTGTAATTGTGGATCACAGAGAGGCGTAAATCAGGATAAACCTCACTGAGAGATGAAAATTGATGATCTCACCATGTAATCGTCTCTCCAGCTTTTCACTAAGACGCTGTAAACCCTTTACCGTTTTCTGACACTTTTTCTTTCCTTTTATTCATCATTGTGTTGTTTTTTTTTCTAAACTTTCTTCCCTGTTGGTGTGAGTTTTCCTTTCTACTGATCTGTGTGAAAGCCTCAGCAGGAAACCAGGCTGTCGTCTCTACACGCCACCATTAACATGAAACTAATGTGCCATTTGTCTGCTTTCTGCTTTAATTGCTGGATTTGTATTCATTATTTTGTCTGGATTTTTCTGTGTGTTTTTCTGCTCACTTTTCTGTCATTTTCCTGATTTATTGATGAAGCTGTTGTTTTGGAGAACGAGCCCCGGGGGCAGAGTAATCATCCCCTTCTACCCCATGATTTAATTAAGTGGATGAACAGACCCATCAGGAAAACTGTACAGTTCAAATTCAATAATTATTTTCTGTACACGGATGATCCACAGAGAGATGAGATCTATACGCTTTTCAGATCTCTGTCCCATTTTCAGTACAGATGAAACCCCAGGCCTCATTTGTTGCTCTTGACATGTCTGACTTAGTCTAACACTGATCGATGTGAAGAGACTGGCTGTAAGAATGTGTGTGTGAGACTGAAGACGAGGATGGTAAAGAATCTGGACCAGAGCCGTGTGAGCGAGCGTCTGATTGAACCTGGTTTTGATGAGTTTTGCAATAAGTTTCCAAAAGCAATCTGGTAAAAAGCCGAGTGTAACGTTAGGTCATTATTCCTCTCACACTTTCTGTTCTTTTTCTCTCTTCTCCTTTTATCTGAGATAATTAGTTCACTCCTGAGAAAATGCTTGAGATCATAGGATGGCAAGAAAAACTCACTTTTAGCCGGAGATTATTCACAAATGAAGCAGAACACGCCGTGATTTTTCCTTTAATGTAGCGGTGATGGAGAAAAGAGAACAGAACATCAGTGTACTTAGAACACCTGATACACAACACACCACCGCACCATCAAATCAAACTAATAATACTCCAATACCATACACTGCCCTGCCCTTAATCATAATCATAATCATAATAATAAATATCCAGGACCTGATTATCTTCTTTCACACAAACAACTTTATTTGGACAATTAGTCAATTTATTTAGTGCCCTGTGACCACATTAGCTCAAGTCACACACTGTCCTGAGACAGTAAGAGACAAACCAATGCAGGGACTGTCCAGCTGGTTAAAGAAAATGTATATATACATATGCATATAGACTGAACAGACTTACATTTTGTCCTTAAAGTTGATGTTAGAAGAAGGGAAAATGGGCGAGTTTAACAAATTGTGACGTCTAGACGTCTGGGTCGGAGCGTCTCTAAAACTGCAGCTCTTGTGGGATGTTTCTGGTCTGCAGTGGTCAGTGTCTATCAAAAGTGCTCCAAGAAAGGAACAGTGGTGAACCAGTGGGGGACGAGGATCATTGATGCATGTGAGGAGCGAAGGGTGGACGTGTGGTCCGATCCAACAGACGAGCTCCTGTAGCTCAAACTGCTGAAGTTCATGCTGCTGATGATCGACCGGTCACTACTGCTTTAGCAGCAGAAGGAGACCAATATGATATTAGGAAGGTGCTCATAATGTTCTACCTGATTGGTGGATCTACACTGTGTATATATAAATTTATATATATTGCACATGGGTATGATACTGCACACAGTAGACGTAATAGAGGTAGTGTAGTCATAAAGATCCATTAAAAATAAGTACTTTATTATTTTTATCATAATAATAATAATAATAATAATAATAATAATAATAATAATAAACTTTACATGTACCAACCTTAAAATGTCTTTTTCTGCACATGTGCTTCCTTTTTATTGCTCTGTGCCTTAAATATAATAATCTGATATTTTATTTGTACATTTTTATCTGTGATTTTTATATATTGGATATGTAGATGTGTAGATTTGTGTAGATTTTTCAGTTTCAGACTCTTAAATTCGGACCCATAAACGGTGAATCCTGTCAGCTTCATATCATCACTGATCCTCTACAGAGTTTCCGTCTGTCTGCTGTTTCTTCAGCTGGTTTAAATCATTTTTAATTGTAAATTAAAAACCCAACGCAGCTGTGCTGATTTCAGTTTATTTAAGGAAGATGAAGAGAAAATAACAGAGGAATAGAGTGAGAATGTGTCATGTGGAGGGATGAGTGTGTGTGGTGTAAGTGTATCTCTCTCTCTCTCTCTCTCTCTCTCTCTCTCTCTTACTCTCTTTGTGACTGATGTTCTGTGTTTATATAAAACAGAATCAGATGGGATTTAGGAATTCTTTTTGTCCCAGTCCTCCTTCAGGGTTCCCATACAGACTTCACCTTTTATTCTTCACTTTCATCCCTACATTTCTCCCTCTCTCTCTGCACTCTGCTGCTCTCTCTTCTCAGGAGGCCACGTTTCCTCAGGCTGTTTTCCGAACGCACTGAGCTGCATGATTAAATAGACCTCAGAAAAAAACCTTCACAATGTTATAAAACTGTTTAAGGATATCAGGTGACTGTTTCACGGAGCTACATAACAGAACACGGAGCTACATAACACAACACAGAGCTACATAACAACACGGAGCTACATAACACAACACGGAGCTACATAACACAACACGGAGCTACATAACACAACACGGAGCTACATAACACAACACGGAGCTACATAACACAACGCGGAGCTACATAACACAAGGCGGAGCTACATAACAGAACACGAGCTACATAACACATCGCGAGCTACATAACACAACGCTGGAGCTACATAACACAACGCGAGCTACATAACACAACACGGAGCTACATGGAGCTACATAACACAACGCGGAGCTACATAACACAACACGGAGCTACATAACACAACGCGGAGCTACATAACAGAACACGGAGCTACATAACAGAACACGGAGCTACATAACACAACGCGGAGCTACATAACACAACGCGGAGCTACATAACACAACGCGGAGCTACATAACACAACACGGAGCTACATAACACAACACGGAGCTACATAACACAACACGGAAGTACATAACACAACACGGAGCTACATGGAGCTACATAACACAACACAGAACTACATAACACAACGCGGAGCTACATAACACAACACGGAGCTACATAACACAACGCGGAGCTACATAACAGAACACGGAGCTACATAACAGAACACGGAGCTACATAACACAACACGGAGCTATATAACACAACGCTGAGTTACATAACACAACGCTGGAGCTACATAACACAACGCGAAAGCTACATAACACAACACGGAGCTACATAACACATCGCAACGCGGAGCTACATAACACAACGCGGAGCTACATAACACAACACGGAGCTACATAACACAACGCGGAGCTACATAACACATCGCGGAGCTACATAACACAACACGGAGCTACATAACAGAACAACAGTAAAGTGAGAATGCAACAAGTCCCACCTGAGGGAAGAAGTTATTGAAAGTGAGGAGCATCAGACCAGTAAACACCATGTTCCTCTGTTCCTCTGTTTATTTCTGTAGCTGCTTTTATCCTCTGTCTACCTGCTTCTTATAGGAGGTCCAAGCACAGCGCTGAGCACTGAAGTGTTAAAGGTTTTGTTCAGGTCTCTCTGATACAGCTGTGGTTTACACACATCTGATTCCTAACTAGTGCTCAGGAAGTTTTGAGAAGAATCTCTTTTGAGGAAATGGTTCATATCACTGTATCACTGGATTTAGAGATGAATAAAGAATCACAGACCTTCAGAAAGACAAGTACAAACATTAAATACAAAGAATAACATGAGCTTCAGGCATAAAAAGATGAACATCACAGAGATGAAGAGCACAGAACCTCTTGTGATAGTGACAAGAAGACTTGTAGATGATACAGGACTCATTCATGCAGAAAAATCTTCAGTTCATTTATATCTTTGTTCCTGCCTTTTTTAAACCGCAACACAGATGTTCAACATAAAAACTAAATCAGATATTAAATTCTGTTTCTGATTGATTTGGGTGGATGTATGTGGAGTTTCAAGCACAGTCAAGGATTTACCTCCAGGCAGAAGCAACCAAGTTTATCCTGAATCACTGATTCAAAACTCAGAACACTCAGCTACTTTACAAAATATCTACCATCTACTATTTTACATCCACAGTAAGGTATTTACAGCAGGTATATTACAGCAGATGTTTTACAGCAGATGTTTTACAGCAGGTATATTACAGCAGATGTTTTACAGCAGGTATTTTACAGCAGATGTTTTACAGCAGATGTTTTACAGCAGGTATTTTACAGCAGATGTTTTACAGCAGATGTTTTACAGCAGGTATTAACAGCAGATGTTTTATAGCAGATGTTTTACAGCAGGTATTAACAGCAGATGTTTTACAGCAGATGTTTTACAGCAGATGTTTTATAGCAGATGTTTTACAGCAGGTATTAACAGCAGATGTTTTACAGCAGATGTTTTACAGCAGATGTTTTACAGCAGGTATTTTACAGCAGATGTTTTACAGCAGATGTTTTACAGCAGGTATTAACAGCAGATGTTTTACAGCAGATGTTTTACAGCAGGTATTAACAGCAGATGTTTTACAGCAGGTATTAACAGCAGATGTTTTATAGCAGATGTTTTACAGCAGGTATTAACAGCAGATGTTTTATAGCAGATGTTTTACAGCAGGTATTAACAGCAGATGTTTTACAGCAGATGTTTTACAGCAGGTATTTGCAGCAGTTGTTTTTCAGCAGGTAGACAGTATACACTATTCCTGGCAAAAAGGTTGAAATTTTCTCCTCATGTTCCCACAGTAATCAGGTTTATACACCATCAAATATGGTTTAGTGACTTCTAGTTTTGTTATTGTGTTCACTCTCTTTCTCTCGTACAGGACGTTTCAGGACCTGGCGAGACAGGTGGATTTGGATTACGGTACGGTTCGGGACTCGGCGGTGTACGACTACTTCAGGGCGAAGGGCACAAACCCGCTGGAGCAGGACAGCACTTACGCTGAGTTGTGGAGGACAATCAGCAAAAACAATGGGCAGGAATTCTCAGTGTCCAGTCCGTCAGAGGGAATCCGCAGGGTAAAGAATCATATTTTATATCTTTATATCCTTATACAGAACACGCAGATCCTGGATTCTGATTGGTCAGAAGGTGTTGCTTAATTTACTATAGTTTTCATGCACTGTGCAGTTTTTCATTTCCATAGTAACAGTTCCTTCACAGGAACACAGCGGATAAAAGATAATAAACTTGTGTAATTGTTAATGTTATGAGAAGAGACTTTATATGTTTTATACAGTGGACCCGGTTATGTCGACGTCGTAGGGGGTCGGCAAAAAGCATCGAGGTAACCGATGATGGAGATAAACGAAAACCAAATTGGTGGCAGTATATTAACGTGCTTGAAATTTCTTTATGTACATGATGTGTGTTAATAAATGAGAATGTGCATGCACGTGTTTTTGGAGGGTTTTTTACACAACAGCGTTGCTGCGATTTGTTTGATGAAGGCATGCTATAAAAATACATACAGTACATGTTTATCTGTCAGGAATCCACCTGCCACGCCCCCTTCGGCCCCCTTCAGCGTGTCAGGTTCTTTCTCGGCCGCTTTTTCTGAAG
The DNA here is from genome assembly GCF_014805685.1 of Silurus meridionalis. Classification (NCBI taxonomy): domain Eukaryota; kingdom Metazoa; phylum Chordata; class Actinopteri; order Siluriformes; family Siluridae; genus Silurus; species Silurus meridionalis. Next base: position 51,092 of record NC_060890.1, on the reverse strand, counting down.
CTCCGCTTCAATCGCGCACATATGGTGCTCGTTTATCATCATCACCAGCTCCTATTTAAACTTCCACACTCTCACTGTCCGTTATTGTTGGTATATGTTGGTTCACGGCGGTCGTTGTTATGGCGCATGCGTATCCCGGTACGTGTCTTCCCACCGGCACTCTCTCAACGGCTGTGCTTTTCTTCCCAAAGCGCATCGCGGATTCTCCCGATCCTGCCGGTGTTTATTCTATGCTTTTGCTCATCACACGTTCGGCTTTCGCCTCCCGTTCATCGCATAACATTCAACAACAAAAGGCATTTGTGCACTAACTAACAGCAGAGATTCACCAGTATACAATACAACACCTGTAGCAGCTGTAGGACTTGATTTTTCCGCCATTTCCGCGAGTTCTTCTGCGGCTGCACCGAGATAACCGACGTTAAATGGCAAATTTTTCCCCCTTGTGCTCGAGATATCAGGGTTCGGCGACATAACCGAACAGAATTTGCGGTTCCACTTCAAAAACGTCGACTTAATAGGGTTGTCGAGGTAACCGAGGGCGAGATAACCGGGTTCCACTGTATTTATATATTTGTTCATATTTATGGATGGAGTCTCCAGTGTGAGCGTTTTTGTAACAGTCAGAGTTCTGAAGGTTTTCTCACATCCTCAGGATAAAGGGGTTACACTTTTTTGTGTTTTTGCATTTTTTTGTTCAGAAGAGAGAGAATACAGAGAGACTTGAGGCGGGATGAGTGTTTACAGCTGCTGTAACAGAAGTGACAACAGAAATAGATTAAATGTGATGTGGTGTTTTATCTGTAAATTCTGATGTGAGATTTTGGTGCGTGATCTCCACACACAGGAACAGTGATGTGTTCTGATGAACGGCGTCGTCTCACTCTCGCTCTCAGGACTGTGATGAGACGTTTGAGTGTTTGAATGAATGGCGGTGTTGTGAAGGTTATGGTTTTTCAGGATCTGCGTCACGGCTGCTTTGTGGAGAACGAGAGCATTGATAACACCAGCTTCCTGTCCACCTTCTCATCCTGCACAACACTGCTTTGTTTTTGTCTCATAGCTGCAGCTGTTTTGGGTTTAAAGATAGCGCACTGTTCTCATTATTCGAGCACGTGTACACGTGAAAACAAAAGGAATTAATGATGACGTTGGAAAAAAGCACGAAAAACTGTCACTTTCTTTTACATGGTTAATGAGCCGCAGCGCTGGAGGCCTGCACACTGCTTCATCTGTGAGACGGTTTAATGGTATTATTTTATTCTTATAGGAGATACTGTAGGATCAGTTTGGAGCCCTGACCAGCAGCGTTTTAAGCCGTGTGGAGGTAAAAGCTGAGCTCAGTCTCCATGGCTGCACTGCTTTTCTGTAATTACTGTGACTTTAGCGTCTCGTGGCTGTGGAGAATGTGCTGACACCTTCTGCAAAACCGCTTAGTGCAGATGAAGGTTTCTACATGAGCTGTATTTCATGTAACTTTCACAGGAAGATTATTGTTACACCAAGAAAAACTATGTAGAAGCCTGTAGAGCACATTAGCATTGCATTTATTCGCGTATTCATTTTTCCCTTCAAGGCAAAAAAAGGTCCTTATGCGTTCCTCTGGGACATGGCAGTGGTGGAATACGCAGCGCTGACGGACGACGACTGCACCGTCACCGTCTCAGGAAACAGCATGAGCAGTAAGGGTTATGGCATCGCTCTGCAACATGGCAGCCCTTACAGAGACCTCTTCTCCCAAAAGTAAATAACCTTCTCAATCTCCCTGTGTCCTCTCTCATTCTCTCTCCCTCTCTCTAATGTACCTGTAATTCCTGTCTGTTCCCCACTACAGTAGATGATGAGGTGTGATATAAAGGGAATTGTTCTGCTTTAGTAATGGGGGTAAAGAAGGAAGATGAAATAATGATAGATAGAAAATGGCCTTGGGTGCAACCTGAAATCAGAAACAAGTGCTTTGGTAAATGTCAAGTGCCGAAACTGGGAGGAAACGACAGCGACGCGCGATTCTGAAATAAACGACTGCATCTGTGGGTGAAGTGATGAGCTTTGATTCTTTACTTGCAGGATTGTAGCTCTGAGTTTTTTCTCCTTATAAATTGATCTGTTTGTGAGAGTAACAGATGCAGGCAGATTGTACAAATCTCCACATAATTGCTTGTAGCCAATTAGAACGGCGTAATCATATTTCTTGTGCATTTGGGAAGCCAGGAGAGCTGTTTTTGTCTCTCAACTGCCTTCACACAATTTCATATTGATCTATCAGGAATCTCTGAGCATGACTCAACAGCTTGCAACACAGACTGCCAGTGATTACTGTTCGTTAGATGCTTATGTAATTCTCTCAGGTCTTTACAGGAGGGTGAAGTATTAAAAAGAGCTTAACTTCATAACATGCCAATTTTACTCTCCTACATTCTTAATTAATTAATACTACAGTATATAATATCGCTGGAATATCGGATCGTAATATAATATTGATCATTTCTGTCACTGTGAGCAGCAGCAGGAGCAAAGATGAATAATTACTCACTAAACTAATGACTTTCACACACCTGTGTATGAGGAAAGATAAGATAAGATAAGATAAGATAAACCTTTATTCGTCCCACAGTGGGGAAATTTCTTTGTTACAGCAGCAAAGGAAAGAAATAAAAATAGATGCAAATATATATAAAGAATATACACATAATATAATATACAGTATACACACAGTACCATGTATAAATACAATAAGAGAAGAAAAAGGTGAGAAGAAAGGAAGGTGATCTCTCTACTACAGAACCACGTCTCTGTCATGTGCACCACAGTGCTGTTCAATCCTGATTCTGATTGGTCAGAAGCTGTTGATTCATTTTCTCTGATGAAGTTGAGATCAGTACTCACGCTGAATTGTTACATTTAACATGCACATTGAGAGTAAAAATCCATTTATTGTTTTCAAAAATAAATGCATTTTAATTTGAAATCTTTTTAAAAGATGATAAAAAGAGATTTATTTATTTAATCATTTATTTATTTATTTATTTATTTATTTATTTATTTATTTATTTATTTATTTATTATTTCACCCCCCACTTTCAACTTCTCTTTAGTTTTATGTCATCATTTGAATTGATTGTCCATAATCACTCAGAAACACTTCACTGATTCCACTCCTCCTCCTCGTCTCAGATATTTAGATATTTCATGAAAATGTTTAGTGTCAGTGGAATCTGAATCCCTGAGTGATTGCAGCTTCAGGCTCCCACCCTGAGGGACGGCAGAGAGCCGCAGGATAATAGGCCCATGAACCAGCGTGTCATCTTCTGTAGAGAGAGGGATTCATCTTACTTTTCCCTTTTTCTATCCCATCATCTTCCAATCCCACCGTGCTCTCATTTATCTGCAGTTCTTTCAGATGTGTTCGTCATGTTTCTTTTCCTGGAAGGATATTGCTCGGCTTTTTCCCACGGAGGAGCTGATCAAGATGTCTCAGTGTTTTCTCATTAAACATCTCGATTATTTTCACTTTCATATTTCTCTGTTAGTAGAATTTATAGAGATGTGTTATTTAGTCATTTTCATAGCTCAGCTCCTTGACTGTGTGTGTGTGTGTGTGTGTGTGTGTGTGTGTGTGTGTGTGTGTGTAAGGTTTCTCTGTCCTCTTTATTTTTGCTGTGTTTGTTTGTGTTTAAATGTGAAGTGATGGAGTGATGAAAAGAAATTAAAAGCTCAGTGGAGCATAATAATTTAAACTTTTACATTCTTCAAACGTGAATTGTGTCTCCATTGTGTCTTCACTGTGTCTGCATTGTGTCTCCACTGTGTCTCCATTGTGTCTCCACTGTGTCTGTATTGTGTCTCTATTGCATCTCCACTGCGTCTGCATTGTGTCTCCACTGTGTCTGCATTGTGTCTCCAATGTGTCTGTATTGCGTCTCCACTGTGTCTGTATTGCGTCTCCACTGTGTCTGTATTGCGTCTCCACTGTGTCTGCATTGTGTCTCCACTGTGTCTGCATTGTGTCTCCACTGTGTCTGCATTGTGTCTCCACTGTGTCTGCATTGTGTCTCCACTGTGTCTGCATTGTGTCTCCACTGTGTCTGCATTGTATCTCCACTGTGTCTGCATTGTGTCTCCACTGTGTCTGCATTGCGTCTCCACTGTGTCTACACTGTCAATTCAATTCAATTCATGTTTATTTGTATAGCGCTTTTAACAATGAACATTGTCTCAAAGCAGCTTTACACAGATAATGTGGTGATTAAACATAAATATGTTCTTTGTAAGTATGTTTGTCCCTGATGAGCAACTGTGGCAAGGAAAAACTCCCCGAGATGGCATAAGGAAGAAACCTTGAGAGGAACCAGACTCAAGAGGGAACCCATCCTCATCTGGGTTGCACCAAATGTCCATTTGAAGCAGATATACAAAGTTGCGGGGTACAGTGATGATGATCAGAAGCAAACTGCACTCCCGAGTCAGTGCAGCAGACCGCCGACACCAACTACAGTCCAATCCGTCCTCAAAAGCACCCGTTCTACTCCGGAATTACATGGAACCACCCAAGGTGTTGATGAGACCGTCCCAAGCTGCACAGAAGTGTGAAGATCCACAGAGGGGAGAGGGGCAGGAACAGTGGTCACTGGAGCCTCAGGAGCATGTTTAACTCGAGAGAGAGAGAGAGAGAGAGAGAGAGAGAGAGAGAGAGAGAGAGGGTGACAGGAAGAGAAGGATATGGATTATTAAGTGTAACTATTGGTGTATGAAAGTTAATGTCACTGTGCAGTTTGGACTCCGGCAAGACTCGCTATGGCAGCATAACTAAAAGGGAGAACCAGAAGGTAACACAGACATGAGGGATCTCTGGGATAAGAGACGACCCACCACACCACCGTCAACAAACCTGAGTGAACGTGTGAATGTGAGGGACGACAGCATACAAATATACCAGTTCACCAAACACTCTATATCCATGTTCCCTCCAGATCTGTGCCTTTACCTAAGAGAAATCTACTGATAAAAGGCTTGACTAAATAAATAAGTTTTCAACCTCGACTTGAACACTGAGACTGTGTCTGAGTCCCGAACACTGATTGGAAGGCTGTTCCATAACTGTGGGGCTTTATAAGAGAAAGATCTGCCCCCTGCTGTAGTCTTCATTATTTGAGGAACCAACAGATAGCCAGCACCTTTTGATCTAAGTAGGCGTGGAGGATCATACTGGTACAGAAGTTCACTCAGATACTGCAGTGCGAGACCGTTAAGTGCTTTATACGTCAGTAGTAATATTTTATAATCAATGCGAGATTTGATTGGGAGCCAGTGTAGACTGATTAAAACAGGGGTGATGTGGTCATATTTCCTAGATCTAGTGAGGACCCTTGCTGCTGCATTCTGGACTAACTGAAGCTTATTTATGCACTTACTCGCACACCCAGACAGTAAAGCGTTACAGTAGTCTAATCTAGAAGTAACAAAAGCATGAACTAGTTTTTCTGCATCCTGTAACGACATCATATTTCTAATCTTAGCAATATTTCTAAGGTGAAAGAAGGCGATTCTGGTGATATTATTCACGTGAGACTCAAAGGAAAGACTCGGGTCAATAATCACACCAAGGTCTTTGACAGCCGTACATGCTGAAACAGAAACACCATCCAGAGATGCTACGTAATCGGAAAGTTTACTTCTAGCTGCATGTGGTCCTAGTAAAAGTACTTCCGTCTTATCTGAGTTGAGCAGAAGAAAGTTATTAAGCATCCACTGTCTAATGTCCTTTACACACTTCTCAACATTGTTAAGCTGATCTCTCTCATCTGGCTTTGCTGAAATATACAGCTGTGTGTCATCAGCATAGCAATGGAAGCGAATCCCATGTTTATGAATAATTTCACCAAGAGGCAGCATATATAAAGAGAAAAGCAGTGGGCCTAAGACAGATCCTTGAGGAACACCAAACTTTACCTCATAGAGTGTGGAGAACTCACCATTTACATCCACAAACTGATAGCGATCAGTCAAATAAGACCTGAGCCAAGAGAGAGCTGTTCCTTTATTCCTACAACATTCTCAAGTCTAGCAAGCAGTATAGTGTGATCAATGGTGTCAAAAGCTGCACTAAGGTCGAGCAAAACAAGTAAGGAGACAAAACCCTGATCAGAGGCCAATAACAGGTCATTTACCACCTTAACTAGCGCCGTCTCTGTGCTATGATGAGGCCGAAATCCTGACTGATACATTTCAAAATGTTATTCATAAGCAGATGTGAGCATAACTGCTGTGCTACAACCTTTTCTAAAATTTTGGATATAAAGGGGAGATTTGATATCGGTCTGTAGTTGGACAACTGACATGGGTCAAGGTCAGGTTTCTTAATAAGGGGTGGATAACTGCCAGTTTGAAGGATTTGGTACATAACCAGTGCTAATGGAAGAGTTAATTATTTTTAAAACAGGTTTGATTACCTCTGGAGCTATCTGTTTAAAGAAACTAGTAGGCAAGGGATCGAGAATACAGGTTGATGATTTTGATGAGGAGATTAATGAAATTAAGTCACTCTCATGAATAGTAGTGAAGCTTTGTAATTGATTGTCTGCTATAATGACACTGCTGTCTACAGGGTTACTTGTAAAATAATTTGGATTTATATTAACCGTCTGGATTTCTTGCCTGATGTTTTCAATTTTATTATTAAAAAAGTTCATGAAATCATTACTACCTATTGATGGTGTGCATGTTAGCGCAGTGCTTTTATTCCCTGTTAATTTTGCTACCGTGCTGAATAAAAATCTAGGATTGTCTCTCCACTGTGTCTGTATTGCGTCTCCACTGTGTCTGCATTGTGTCTCCACTGTGTCTGTATTGCGTCTCCACTGTGTCTGTATTGCGTCTCCACTGTGTCTGCATTGTGTCTCCACTGTGTCTGTATTATGCCTCCACTGTGTCTGCATTATGCCTCCACTGTGTCTGTATTGCGTCTCCACTGTGTCTGTATTGCGTCTCCACTGTGTCTGCATTGCGTCTCCAATGTGTCTGTATTGCGTCTCCACTGTGTCTGCATTGTGTCTCCACTGTGTCTGCATTGTGTCTCCACTGTGTCTGTATTGTGTCTCTATTGCGTCTCCACTGTGTCTGCATTGTGTCTCCACTGTGTCTGCATTGTGTCTCCACTGTGTCTGTATTGTGTCTCCACTGTGTCTATCCCATGTCCATACTACACTTTAATACATTTTTCTCTGATGTATATATAATATTAATACTCACAGTCTCTGTGCTCCAGATATTTGCAGTGAAGCTCCAGACTCCTGTTACTGAATAAACAACATCTCAGTGTGGATTCTTCTATTTTTTTATCTAAAAAGGCTTTTAGACCTTCAGCCCTTAGAGTAAGAATGTGGTGAGAGCTGAATAAAACACAATGTACATATAATCAAACAATAGATCATGAATCAATTGCAATAAATAAATTGGACATTATCAGATAATAACTGTTTAATGTTTTGAAGAGGCCACAAAGATACTTTTGTTCTTGTTAAGCTTCTCTGCGTGCAGGAGATCGGACGCGACCGCATCGGAGACAAGGCCAAGAGTTTTATTGAATCTTCCCTTTGTGTCATATCAGATTGTGATTTGGAGCAGAAAATGCAATCTGCTTTATTGGGTTTGGTTTTCAACCGACTATTTCTTTTTTTTCTCAGACTTAAACACACGTCTGAGGAGATGGTGCGCTGACACACTGCCAGAAGTGCACTACACCAAAAAAACCTGGCAACCTCCAAGACTTAATAATCTGAATGGGCCTCTCATAAAATCAAGTTACACATCCAAGTCTGAATACAGAAACTTTGCTTCCACAATATTGACGTGCCGTTAAAAGTTACATTTGGAATACAGTTGCATTCTTTAAAAAAACACCTGAAATAAGTCAGGCTGAACAAAAGCTACTAAAGATGCGAAAGCTACTAAAGATGCAGTCTGATTAGGTTTTCTTTAAGTCTTCAGTATAAAGTGTCATTTTTTGAAACTCACTGATCACCTGCTCGTATAAACAATATGTTTTGTGATGTTCTCACGCTGTTTCTCTTCAGGATCCTGGAGCTGCAGGAGAAGGGGGACCTGGATGTTTTGAAGCAGAAGTGGTGGCCTCGTTCAGGTCGCTGTGACCCGGGGAGTCAGCGGGGGTCTCCAGCCGATGGACGTTCCCTGAAACTGCACAGCTTCGCCGGGGTTTTCTGCGTGCTGGCCGCAGGGCTCGTGCTCGCCTGCCTAGTGGCTGCCCTGGAGACGTTCTGGAGCAGCAGCAGCAGCCACTGCCGCCGAGAGCAGCCCAAAGAGGTGACCGAGCACAGGGCCGGGAGGGCTGACGATACTGCCACACTCTACTTTACGGATCCGGCCGCAGATGCGAGCCCAGACTTAGTAGAACTCCAGTACACGCAGTTATAGGTGTGCTCTGCTGAAATCAAAATTGGTTCTTTTCCATCTTCCAAAAATAAAAAACGTGCCAAGACATCATTTAGTTTCTAGCCACATCCACATTCCCCCGTTCACACCAGGCACTGTGGCATTTATTTGTATTTTTATCACAGCACTATTGCCTCATTATACAGGAGCTGTAGTGCTGATTTATTGACATTTATTTATAGACAGAAAATCTTTTTGCTTTTTTTTAAATCTTCAGTGTAGAAAGTAGTGACGTATTTTTACTCTCCTTCACCGAGAAATCTTCTAAATTATTGTCCCTAAAATATCAGCAATTAGAAAATTTGTTGTCTATCATTTTTTAATATAATTATTTTTTACAAATAAATGTCATGTTTCATTATTAACAATTCATATTCACTTCATCCATTAAATCGAGCAAAACCCCTTTTTCCTGACGTGAGTCCAGCGTGTGCGTTACTGTAAAAGCGCATGTAGAAGATGAAAAGGCTTGACATGGATCCATAAACTAAAGTGTGGTTATAAAGGATGTTGTATGGGTCAGAACCCAGTGAAGCCATCAGACGTGTAGTCCGTCATCCCCAGTGCTTTAAACTGTCAATGTGGAGAGTTGAAATTTCTCTTTACGTTTTTTTTTTTTGTTATTCTTTTTGATATGTTTATGATCTTGTGCAGGTTACTAAGGATTACAGAGTGAGAAGGGTTTCAGATCCATTGAGATATAATGATATTGCTACTGCTTCATCGGAGGGGAGGAAGGACATTTGGACAGACAGAGAGAGAGACTGGGATGAAACAGAGGCTATTGATACAGGTCAGAATAGAACTCGTGCTGTCCGATTGGGTCGAGTGTGAGGGGCGGGGCAAGGGAGAAAAAACAACAACAAAAACAGGGGTTCATTCGAATATTAAAGAATTGTCATTATACTATTTCTTTCAATCTGCTCCTCTGCTGAAGAAACGTGAACTGAAAGACAAAAATGATCATTAGGTTAAAAAATAGATGAATGAATTCATTAGTTATTACTTTATAATTTCTTATATACCAATATCACCTACACAAAACATTACAGTATAGAGTTTCTATTGAGTTTAAATATTTCAGTAATGATATACAGAACTGTGCATAAATATTCACCCCCTTTTTACATTTTATAAAGTTGGAACCTGGAGCTGAAACAGACTTCATGGTTGGACTCGTATATAGTCATGAGTCCGCACTCATATAACCATCGTGCGTTAGAAGTTAGAACTGAGATCAAACTCTTCCTGACATCTTGGAATGAGAGCTTCATTACTGAGGTCTGATCTGTTCGGTTTTTGCTTAAGATCAGTGAACCTCCACTCTTGAATCTTATGAGTTATTTTCAGGAATGTCTCTTGAATGTCTTTATCCGTTTCACCCTCAACCCCAAAAATCTTTCTAGTCCCTTCTGATGAAAAGCACTCACACAGCTTGATGCTATCACCGCCATGCTTCACAATGTAGCTGGTGTTCTCAGGCTGTTGGGTTTCTGCCAGATTTAGTGTTGTACACCACAGCAACAATCTGATTTTCCCCCCGTCAGTATTTCAGTTCCAGGTTGCCTCATTGCAAATGTAAAAAAGGTTCAGCGGTTGAATATTTCTGCATGTTTTAATATAAGACACATTATAAAGTATATATACATCCTACTTCAACAATCAACACTCATTTATTCATCAAACTGCAAAAACGTTAAAGACAGAGATCCATTTGTGTGTGTGTGTGTGTGTGTGTGTGTGTGTGTGTGTGTGTGTGTGTGTGTGTGTGTATCTAGGTGAAGGCTTATCCTGTAATCAGACAGTATTACCTCCTCTAATCTCCCATTTGTAATGTTTGGCTCATATTATTATAAACTATAATCTTCAACATTACACATGTTTAGAACTAACATCAGTTATCTACAGCCTCCTCCTCCCCCACATGCTGGTTACTATCAAACCCTCTCTTTTTCATGTGATCTGTGAACTACATCCTTCTGAGTGGTGAGATGATTCCTACTAGGGATTAGTGAGGTTTTTAATGTCACAAACAGATCACTGGATGGAGAAAGAATCAGGTCAGGGGTTTGCACCAGGAGCTGGCAGTGGAGCATGAGAATGGAGATCAGGGATGAAGTGTGAGTTTGAATCTGGATCAGGATCTGAGAGATAAATTCCAGTGAGCAGGTAGAGAGCATGATGGAGATGCAGGACTGGTGTATCAGGATGTGTGGTGACACTGAAAGTTGAGGAAACAGGAAATGAACAGAGCTGAAACCAAGGCCAGAGACGAGGATTAGAACGTTAGACAGGGTTTACTATTAGTCTGAATCAGAGCTTTGATTCATTTGCTGTTGTTTTGTTTTAATGCACAAAAATAAACACACCAAAAAAACAGAAGAATGTTGTGTGGTGTGTGTTTAAAATGTCCTCATAAAACTCCTACCTCTGGGATGAGCTCAGAAATATACAGCGATTATCGATACCAAGTGAGAATCAAAGCCACACAGAGCCGATCTGCAGAATCACTTCCATGCTTCATAAAAGTGCATGTTGAATCCAGAAGGTTCTGTTAAACGTCTCTTTTCTCTGCAGCGCTGCAGCTCCGCGCTTAAGCTCAGTCCTGCTCGATCCCAAAACAAACACAATTCAGTGAGTCAATTCAGAGTCAGATCACTCACTCAGTAGAGATGAATTGGAAGTGGATTAACATAATTTCTCTCAGACTGAGACAAGAGTGAGACGATTGTGATTAAAGTGTGTTCTCACCTAAAAAGAAAGCAGACTGAGGAGTAGATCACACCAGGGTTCCATTCAAAATAAGCAAATTACTGTGTGTGTGTGTGTGTGTGTGTGTGTGTGTGTGTGTGTGTGTAATTACTGTAAGGATGCTCATACTGAAATGTTTTTAGTAGAAATAACTGATCGAGTCTAAACTGAGACGTCTCGGTTCGTGTCCCACTGAAACGCTTGGGTTTGTTTCGACAGTAGATGAAGATGGAAGGTGATCTGTTCTCAGGATGTTCTCAGGATTTTGATGACACAGGGTTACACACGATGCAGTACAGAGCTCCAGAGCTCCAGCAGATGTAGAGTAACAATGACAGAGGCTGTGATTGTGGGGCTTTTGTGTAGTGCTTTTCAACAAGATGTTAGAAGTGACCATGTTATAAAATCGTACACATGAAATGTGAAAGCGATTTCAGTGTCATGGCCTTAAAAGATAAGAGAATAAATAAACAGGACAGCAGATTAATGACTTGATGTACAGAGATTGTAGGAGAAAAAAGTCACTCTAATATCACAGTCTTTACTCATTTATCACTATGATACATAAACAAGCGTAGAGTTCAGTGCTGAAGTGTAAAAAAGCTCTCAGGAAATCATCTTTGGGAAAACTGGATCCAACTCGAGTCTAATCAGAATAAAATACAACTGTTTTTCTGAACATTTATTGCTACGAGTTTATGAAAAACAGATCCCCCGACTCCAGTTTAAGTTTATCTTCATGCTTCAGTGTTTTTTTTTTACATTTTGTACTGATCCGTAATCCTGGTTTCGCTTAGCACACATTTTCCTGTCCACGGGCCAAATTTGATTTCAAAGTGCACATTCTATACTTCTATACTTCTCCCTCAATTTGATGCCGTAAAAAAGGCAAATCCGACTCTGCCTTTAATTGTGGAACTTTGACCGAGGAGAAAAACAAAGCAGAAAGAGAAAGCAAGAGAAAACGAATTTGCGTGGAGCTTCCGAGTTCTCAGAAAAACTCCCTCCCTCCCTCCCCTTCTCTTTTCCTTCTCTCACCCTCTCCAGGACAAGGAGGTGAACCTGGAGCAGGTGCATCGGCGCATGAACAGTCTCATAGACGAGGACATGGCGCACAAGCAGATCCCCGGGCCATCTATCGAGATCTCTGCCCTGGACATCGGTGGCATGCAGCAAGCGGCACGGGAAGCTGGCCGGGATTTCGTGGGCACGGCTCTATCCGTGAGCACCTTTCTGCCAGAGCAGGCCCATGGAGTGGGCAGGACACTGGCACCAGGGCCTGGCACTGCGCTCCCCCTGCCCCTGGGCAGCTCCACCATGCCCTCCTCCATCCACTGCAAACACAGGGCTCCCAACGGGGGTCTCTTCCGGCAGAGCCCCGGCAAGACACCCATGCCAATGCCCTACCAATCGGTGCCAGGAGGACCCATCCCCGAAGCCATTGACCCCACCCACAGCACATCCATCTGAGGCCACAAGGGGGCAGCTTTCTTGTGTGGGAGGAGGCAGGGTGTGGCAGTACACATTAGGGTTGTAATGTATAAAAAGAACAAAGAAAAAAAACACAGATGGAGGTTGATTTTTAATATAGATACAAAAAACCAACAAAAAGATCATTTCTTGTAAATATTTGTAAATATATATAAAAAAAAAAAAAAAGAGCGAAGTGAGGTAAAGTGTATTTTGAATATTCTCAATTTTTGGAGTTGAGTTACAAAAATGAAAACAAAACAAAAAAAAACAACAACAAATTATGAAACAGACTTTGAAAACTGACTGTTTAAATGGCTTTGTAAATTTTGTTCTATGGATAAAGACGCAAATTCATTGTGATTGTTTTCTAAGTGCCGAAATAAAAAAGATGTCTCTCCGCAGTTTGTTACTAGATTATCACACAGTTCACTTCGTTATGAATCATAATGAAGATGAATCAATCGTTCTAACCCTTTTTAATGTTTTTTTTTAATTCTGTCATTCTTTAGTCTCCAAGAGCATCGTCTCAGTTTGGCTGTTCGGCTGTTTTCCTTTCTGCTCTTTAACATGTTCGATGATCGACAGTATGAACGTTAGCGTTAGCATTAGCATGGAGCTGTAGAATGAGGTGAAGTGCAGCTGGAACACTTTGAGTACAGGTTTCCTGAAGAAGAACACTTAGAAACATGTCTGGATTGTTGGTGGATCTAAATGACAGCGTACCTGCTCGATCAATGCAAAGGTGTGAAAATAGTGAAATTGTTTATTTTTCATATTTGTGTGATGATATATGTAACATACATACAGAGATATTTTCCTTCAGAGTAAACAAATGAAACACTTTTATCAATCACAAACTCTGTAAAGACAAATCTAAAATATAAACGGTATAAAACATGCTGTGATCCAACTTTTCTTTTCTTTGCTTTGCTTTTTCTGATGAGAGAAAAATGATGCTGTCATTATGAAGTATTTTTATGAGGAAGATTGTGTGGCTTTTTTTTTTGCCAGTTTTTGTCATGAATACACCACATGACTTTACATCACAATACGATTTTCTCCAGGAATATGAATTGTGTCATTTCACTGCTTGTCCTCGTCTTTTCTGTTCTTGTGTAATTGTTTTTGCTTTTTTTTCCACCTGAGACTCTGTTTGATTTTACTGCGTTTCTCCTGCTTCATTTTAATCTCAGTAATCAGGTGGTGCTGATGGATGACAGGGATCTGATATGAGCAGGTGTAGATAAGTGTGTGTGTGTGTGTGTGTGTGTGTGTGTGTGTGTGTGTGTGTGTGTATGTGTGTGTGTGTGAGTGTGTGTGTGTGTGTGTGTGAGAGAGAGTTTGTGTGTGTGTGTGTGTGTGTGTGTGTGTGTGCATGTGTGTGTGTGAGAGAGAGAGAGAGAGAGAGTGTGTGTGTGTGTGTGTGTGTGTGTGTGTGTGTGTGTGTGTGTGTGTGTGAGGTGTGTGTGTGCTGTTATCTCTATTGACTTTCTCCCAGTCAGAAGTCACATGAGGCTATTGGATTGATGGATTGGAGGACGTTCCTGCACGCAGTAATCACAGTCGTAGCCTGAATATCTCGTGTACGTTCCAGTAGTTTCTGACATTAACCAAAGCGATTTCACATCACACTGTGTTCCGCCATGAAAAGCCGCTGATCTTCTGGCAGGAACAGACACAGCCTTGTGCTCAGCGCTTTTACTGCCTGTACTCCTGACTCCAGACTCCTGACTCATGACTCCAGACTCCAGATTCCAGACTCCTGACTCCGGATTCCAGACTCCAGATTTCGGATTCCAGACTCCTGACTCCGGATTCCAGATTCCTAACTCGTGACTCCAGACTCCAGACTCTGGATTCCAGACTCCTGACTCCGGATTCCAGACTTGACTGGAGGAATTACACTGATGATTTACAGATGAAATGGAAGGAAGAAGTGTGTAACTGCAGTCTGTAACATGACACCAGATGGAGACTCTTATTTTCTTTATGAATCTGCTGCTTGGAGTTTCTTAATTCTTTAATAAAGAAAAATGGTTTACATGTTGTTGAATGACGAGTGTTCAGTTGTACAGACGAGGTCATGTGACCAAATCACTGGAGTTTTTCTTCTCTCACCATTTTAATTATTTCTGCAAGAAATGAACACTTTACTACCACTTTACAATACAACACAACAACACCACATCACCACACCACAACACAACACTACACCACAACCCCCGTCACAACACCATGTCACAACACTATAACACTACAACATCAGAACACAACAATATCACAAAACTGCATCATCACAACACTACAACAACACAACCCAGACCACAACATCACAACACCACAACTTAAAAAATACATCTTCACAACATCACAACACCACACCGCAACACTACAACACCAAAACAGTACTGGAACACTACAACACCACCAAACTACAACACTGCTACTTCACAACACCATACAACTACAACACTGCTACATCACAACACAACAACATACAAAAGAACACTACAACTCCGAATAACACCACACCAACACAACACTTCAACAACACACTGCAAGACTACAACTCTATAACACTACAACATAATAAAGACCCTACTACAAAACAACAAAACTTCATCACCACAACACTGCTACATCACAACACTACAACACCACAAAACCACAACACAAAATACCACAACACCACAAAAGTACAACACTACAACACCAAAACACTACACCACAACAAAACCCGCAAAACTACAACACTGCTACATCACAACACTACAACACCACAATACTGAAACACAACACTACAACACTGCTACTTAATAACAAAACTACAACACTGCTACACCACAACACACAACTCCACAATAATAACACACCAACACATAACACTATAACACCAGAACACTATAACATTTAATAAAGAACACTACAACTTTACAATAACACCACACAAACACTACACAACCTACTACACAACCACAACCGAGCAGCACCACACAAACAGAACTCCACAATACCACAAAATAGAACACCACACCACTGTGACACCACAACCCCCAACAGAACACCACAACACTGCAACACTACAGTCTTAATAATGTTCCTCAAAGTGTTCCTGAACAGTGTGTAGCAGTGTGGATGTGCATGGAGCTTCATCAGGACACAGCCTTTAGGGAACACCGTTACCTTGAAGTGGAGACCTGAGTTACCAGGAGATCTGGAACAGTGTTGAGGTAGGTGGTACATAACATCAAAGTAAAATCCGAAAGAACACCAGGAGCATCATACTGCCTCTGCTGGCATACATTTCTTTTATAATGCATCACTTCCTCAGGTAAGCCATGCCCATGCACCCGACTGTCAGACCAGGTCACCTTTTTCCAATGATTCATGGTCCAGTTCTGAAGATTTCAATGCTCACAGGCACTGATTAGCTCTGAATGCCTCCGGTTCACTGGGTCTCCTTTTTTTTCAGTACGTAACCACTGCATACCAGACACACCCCCATACCCCTGATACCTGCTGTAGGTAAAGCGTGAAACCAGATGTCTAGACGTCACAATTTGGCCTCTTGTCACAATCGTTCAGATCTATTTTATTCCCTTAGTGCCTAAATATTGTCTAATAATATTCCATTGATTATTACTAAATTATTATTATTATTATTATTATTATTATAGGGAGACTAAATTAGATTAGATTATATTCAACTTTATTGTTATTTATTGGGAATGATGTACAGAAGGCGCAGCAGGTAATAATATATGTATATATAGTAATTTACAATGATGTCTGCAGATAACATGCTCAAATGACATGATATAGTAATGTACCTGTATGAATGTTGTATGATGCAGTATATACAGTATAAATATGTGTGGAATATACGAGAATGTGGTGATAAGTTATAAATGGTGCAAACATGCATAGTGGATAAAGTAAAAAAAATAATAATAATGACAAAGTGACAATGCAGTAGTGGATTTTGACTTTGCAGAATGAAGTTTGAGAGCGATGAAGCAGTAAGGTTTTGTTTAATTTCAGATTGAATACTATGTGTGTGTGTGTGTGTGTGTGTGTGTGTGTGTGTGTGTGTGTGTGTGTGTGTGTGTGTGAAATGAATTGAGGATTGAGAGAGTTATTCGAAGGCTTTTGTGTCACAGCACAAAAAATACATTCACAATTCAGTCCACATTTCGCTGTTGTGCAAACTGTGTATTCAACTCAGTACTGATAAACGTGTTTAAAACTTCACACACTTTAGTTTATTCTCTCTCTTTAGCAGCTTTATCTCCACACGTCTTTCTCCTGTGTTCTCCAGATAAACTCTGGATCCACAGCGTCCCTGAGCTGCATAAAGAGCATTGTGTTTCTGAAGCATTTACTGTCTTTATTTGTCTTCACTAAAAGTTTTATTCTTGTTACTCCTTATATATATATATATATATAAAATATTAATCAGACGCACACCTGTGGGAGCAGATGGTCTAAACGGGGCAGAGTTCAGTAGAAGTGGAATATAAAACTAGTCACATAAACACCTTTGATTTCTGAAATGTTACATTTTAGACTCAGGGACAGAGGGATGTGAAAATAAATCTGTTGCAAAAGAGCTTAACTTTCTTCTAAGCGACTATCAAGAGCATCCCGGGCAGCTGCATCACTGCCTGGGTTGGGAACTTCACTGTCTCAGTTTGCAAGAACCTACAGCAAATAGTGAGGATGGCTGAGAAGATCATCAGGGTCTCTCTTCCATTTATCATGGACATTTAAAACAGTTTCTTCCCACAAGCCATCAGACTCCTTAACATGAAGAAACTGGACTGATGAACACACACAATCGAGGAAAAAAATCTGCTCTGTTCTGTACTGTACTGTTCTGCTCTGTTCTGTACTGTTCTGCACTGTACTGCTCTATACTGCTCTGTACTGTACTGCTCTGTACTGCTCTTTACTGTACTGCTCTGTTTTGTACTGTTCTGTACTGCTCTGTTCTGTACTGCTCTGTGCTATACTGCTCTTTACTGTACTGCTCTTTACTGTACTGCTCTTTACTGTACTGCTCTGTACTGCTCTTTACTGTACTGCTCTGTACTGTACTGCTCTGTACTGCTCTTTACTGTACTGTATTACTCTGTGCTGTTCTGTACTGTTCTGCACTGTACTGCTCTGTACTGTACTGCTCTGTACTGCTCTTTACTGTACTGCTCTTTACTGCTCTTTACTGTACTGTATTACTCTGTGCTGTTCTGTACTGTTCTGCTCTGCTCTGCTCTGCTCTGTACTGCTCTGTTCTGTACTGTACTGTTCTGCTCTGTTCTGTACTGCTCTGTTCTGTACTGCTCTGTACTGTACTGCTCTTTACTGTACTTCTCTGTACTGCTCTTTACTGTACTGTATTATTCTGTGCTGTTCTGTACTGTTCTGTACTGTACTGCTCTCTACTGCTCTTTACTGTACTGCTCTTTACTGTACTGTATTACTCTGTGCTGTTCTGTACTGCCCTGTACTGTACTGTACTGTTTTGTGCTACTGTGTTTTTCTTTGTCTTATGTTGTCTCTTGTCTGTTGTTGTTTTTTGTGCACTTTGTGATGTTGGTTTTGAAGATATGTGAAGTTTTCTGTTCCTTTTGAGAATGCATGTTGTTTGATGAAGCACCGTGGTCCTAGGGCAACTTAATGTAATTTCACTGCATATGGGTGAAATGACAATAGAGTCTACTTGACTTAACTTCACTTGACTTGATTTAATCTCAGTATCAGAGCACAGTTTTAGGACCAATAACTCCATTTTATTCAGGAAACTGGAATTTATTTACAGCTTTAGTTCAGAAACATGGAGCAGAATAATGTAGAGGTGTAGAGATTGAAAATAAATATATATAAATCAGATTATCAAATCTTTGGTTTCAAAATCATAAATTAAACAAAAGCTCAAGTACGTCTTCTTGTTTTTTTTCAGTTCAGATGATTTTAAAACTGAGATTAAGCTCACGTGTATCAGTGATGAGTGAGTAGATTATACTGAAGATCAGTGATGGTTCCTCATGTGCTAAAAACACTACCAGCTTTTAATATCAGTGATTCAGAGACACTGAAGCCTCCTGCCTACTGACACTGAAGTACAGTACAGTACAGAGCAGTACAATACAGTACAGAGCAGTAAAGTACAGTGCAGTACAGTACAGTCCAGAATAGTACAGTGTAGTACAGTACAGAACAGCACAGAATAGTACAGTACAGAACAGAGCAGTACAGAACAGTACAGTGCAGTACATGGGGAATTAAAAATCAGCAGCACTTTTTATGTTCCAATGTTTATTGATCCACAGTGTGTTCCCGCACATGTTCTGCTGATCCTTATCCTGTTTATGAATTCCAGAGTCTTAATGATCTGATATCTATTTTAAAAAACAGATTGCAAACTGTGTGTAAGGATAAAACAAAAGAAACTCTACAGTGCTTCACTGTAAATCACTTCACTGTGACTCACTTCACTGTGACTCACTTCACTGTGACTCATTTTACTGCTCACTTCACTGTAACTCACTTCACTGTGACTCATTTTACTGCTCACTTTACTGTAACTCACTTCACTGTAACTCACTTCACTGTGACTCATTTCACTGCTCACTTTACTGTAACTCACTTCACTGTAACGTACTGCACTGTGACTCATTTCACCTCTCACTTCACTGTAACTCACTTCACTGTGACTCGTTTCACTGTGACTCACTTCACTGTGACTCATTTTACTGCTCACTTTACTGTGACTCACTTTACTGTGACTCATTTTACTGCTCACTTTACTGTAACTCACTTCACTGTAACTCACTTCACTGTGACTCATTTCACTGCTCACTTTACTGTAACTCACTTCACTGTAACTCACTGCACTGTGACTCATTTCACTTCTCACTTCACTGTAACTCGTTTCACTGCTCACTTCACTGTGACTCATTTCACTGCTCACTTTACTTTACCTCCCTTCACTGTAACTCCCTTCACTCTGACTCACTTCACTGCTCACTTCACTGTGACTCATTTTGCTGCTCACTTCACTGTAACTCACTTCACTGTAACTCATGCACTGTTACCCATTTCACTGCTTACTGCACTGTGACTCATTTCACTCCTCACTTCACTGTAACTCACTGCACTGTGACTCATTTCATTGCTCACTTTACTGTAACTCACTGCACTGTAGCTCACTATATGTAATGTGGAGCCTCCTCCAGGTTGTATTTATCAGTGGGGAAATAAACATTATAGTAAAAGGTCAAAATGCAGAAATCATTCAAATGTTTAACCACAAACCCCACTCCATTATGATGCCATTGTAAACATTCAGCGGACAAAAGTCTAAGTTATGACACTAAAAACATCTGGGAACTGAGAAGACCAGTTGCTGAAGTTCTGGGAGAAGAATTTTGTCTGATACAGGAAAAGAAATTCACATTTCTATTTGTCTGACCACAGAATAACTTTCCACTTTGTCTCAGTACATTTTAAATGAGCTTTGGCTCAGAGAGGATGATGGCGTTTCTGCATCATTTTCACGCATGACTTCTTCTTCACCTGATAGAGATTTAACCAGTGTTGGTGGATGACATGCAAACTGTGTTCACAGACAATGATTTCTGGAGGTGTTAATGAGCCCATGCAGTAATTTCCATTACAGAATCAAGACTGTTTTAAATGCAGTGGCCCCTGAGAGCCCAAAGATCACAAGCATCCAATATTAATTTTCACTCTTGTCCCTTGTGCAGATTTCTGCAGATTCTTTGAAACGTGTGATGATATGTTCTGTAAATGATGAGATATTCTGTCACAACTGTTTTGCAATTTAATGTTGAGGAACATTATTCTGAAATTGTTTCCCAGTTTGTAGACACACAGATTTGGTCTTTCACAGATTGGTGAAGCTACTTCTGAGAGATTCTCTAAGATAC
The DNA here is from genome assembly GCF_014805685.1 of Silurus meridionalis. NCBI lineage: Eukaryota > Metazoa > Chordata > Actinopteri > Siluriformes > Siluridae > Silurus > Silurus meridionalis. Next base: position 30,471 of record NC_060890.1, on the reverse strand, counting down.
ACTATTTATACCCCAATCATCTCACTTAACTGCTGTCAGTGAACCGCATTAGTAACTAAATGTTTCTTCAATAATCCAGGTTAAAGCAAATCACACAAGGTCTTCATGTTTTTTTCAGCAGGAGATGAACAGAAGCACTCATGGCGGATAAATCATCCTCTTCTTCACTTCAACGAGAGGAAACTTTAAAAGTTCTCATCCATTCCCAAAAATCCAGAAACATCTCCTGTAAATAGATCTGACGTCATGCTGAATGCCGCCTCTGTGGAATGTTAGGGGTCGTGACTGCGACGCAGCACGAGTTAGATTTCCAGAGAAGAGCAAAAAAGAAAAAAAATCAACTTCCTGAAAGTCACTTTTTCTTCCCACAGAACTCGTCACTCTTTCAGATGAATTGTGGAAAACTTTGTGAAGTCGCACAAGAGGGTGCACTTACCACCCACCTGCATCTACTGCAGCAGATAAACGCATTTTCTGAGGTCTATTCATAACTTCCAGGAACAGATGTGCTCTGCATGGAGAACCCGGGGAGCACCATGCACACATGCTTATTGTTGAGGCCAACTTCTCCTGTGAGAATTCAGCTTTCTCATCTGCATATGAGCAACGTAGGGAATTTATAAACAGCAGCTTGGAGTAAAAATATCCTGCAGGAGCAGAAAACATTCATCCTGAACCTGAACCTCCACATGTCCTCCCATCATCCTGGACTTCACACAGCACAGTTTTATTAGGAGTCAATAATAACGATCCAGTCAATCAGCTCAGCGTTGCTTCTGTCTGTTCCACTTTAGCATTGTCTTTTAGCAGCTTCACACAAATCCAGATGTATGTTCAGATCCTTAAAAAAAATCCAGAGGCACACAGATGTTTCAGGTTGAATCATTTTTACAGAAAACTGTAAGACGCAGGATACAGACACAATTTATTCTTATTTCTTCTACTCTACTCCAACCTTCCTTAATCTAGTCTAATCTAATCTAAAACTAATTTATTTTAATCTAATTTAACCTACTCTAATTTAATCTAATCCAATCTATTATCCACTCTAATGTAATTTACCATCTTTATTCTGCATCTATTCTAAACTGTGTTAATCTTATCTAGTCTAATCTAATCTTTCATTGACTTTAATTTAGTCTATTCTGATTCACTATAATCTAATCTGATCTATTCAAACTGATTAATCTAATATAATCTAAACTGAACTCCAATCAATTTTAAATCTTATCTAATCTAATCTACCTAATCTACTTTAATCTCATCCACTCTAATCTGATCTACCCGACTCTACTTTTCTACTCTAATCAGTCTTATCAAATCTAATTAAATTTTATTTGAGCTGTAACATCATCAGTGTCTAATACTAAACAAGTCTGATAAAACTCTTTTTTTTTTGGTCTAATACATGATGCGTAATTTATCACAAAACATCATCCTGCTGCTCTGAAGATTATATTTATATCTTCTCAATGAATCATGTGGAAACATGTATCACGTATCATTAACCCAAAACCCAACCATACAACCAAAAGTATGTGGACCATCTTCTGATCCAGCGTTCCACTGGAATTTAGAGCGTATCTGGGGATATCATTCATCTACAAGAGTTTCAGTGAGATCAGACACTTAATATGAATATTTTATAAATGTTAAACATTATTATAAATTCGATTTTGATATATTATTTATATTTTATTGGTGTTATTGATTATGTATAATAGTGTGTAAAGAAACATAAATAGAATTTCTCTTAAAATTGCAGACTTGGTTTTTCTGTAGCAGCCGAAGGAAGGAAGGAAGAAGGGAAGAGAGGAAGGAAGGAAGAACGTGTCTGGGATGTAAACATGTGTAAAAGTGTTGTTTTGCTGAGATGTGTGATTTGAGCAGCAGGACAGCACGGCTACATCATGCTGGATTCTGTTAGAAGCTCAGCTCTGTGATTGTAGTGACTTCAGCATGTTCTTTCTCTACCAATTCCTCATCAGGAGGTAAGAAACACAATCTCAGGTGAATAAGAAGAACGAGTTCTGTGGCAAAGTTCAGCACCACACAGCTTCACCTGCTCTGAGTGGAATGTGCTGAGAGAACCCACAGCAGGAGAACTTCAGCCTCTGAATTTCTCTTTACATGAAGGTGAAGGTTTCTCTACAGTGACATCACTCACACTTTCACTTCACATGAATACAGTAATGTGGTGAGGGGCTTCACCACGTCCATCCAATATTCCAAAAATTCTGCGTTAAACCACGTTTTCAACCTGACAGGTTCTCAGCCCTTTCCACACACAAGGAACATCATGCTGTGATCATGTTGTAGATTTGGTTGGTTTTTTTTTTTTTTTTTTTTTTCAGGAACATCTTCTGGAACAATACTAGATCTTCACACTTTTCACTACAAAACCTCAAACTTTCAAATCTCAGTACCACAGACATCTCGAGGATGACGCTGGGATTGAACATTCCTCTAACACTGATTGTCTTCATCACAAGTGCTAATGTTGAGTTTGCTTTGTGTGAAACTACAACATGCAGCTTTAAACCTAAAGATCCCCAAATTGTTCCAACGATCTCTGATCCTGAGGTGAAAAATTACTCAAAAAACAGGATATCCGTGTGTGTGTGTGTGTGTGTGTGTGTGTGTGTGTGTGTGTGTGTGTGTGTGTGTTCCAGAACCCATAGCAGACATTATGAGATTAATCACAGTGACAGCGCTGATGAATGAAAAGCCCTTTAGAGTCCCAGCATGCATTGCTGCAGCCACATAGAGACCATCATTAATTATAATTCACCGCCGGAGATCCGTCATCACCCTCTACACTTCTCTACACAAGTTACAGTACAAGGCTAGCTTCCTGATCTCTCACACACACACACACACACACACACACACACACACACACACACAGCAGTACACTCACTCGTTCACATGTGAGTTACCACGTGAGTTACCATGTGTGAACGAGTGAGTGTACTGCTGTGTAAGGGGACTATTATAAAGGGGATCGTGTCGGAACGTAGATAAAAAAAGTACTTTCTTGTAAACAGAGCGAGTCTCCAAACTTTCTGATAAAACCTCGGGTCACTGTAGAATTCCTCTAAACCTGCTGTACACCAGAACACAGCATTATAGAACACAACCATTCAACCTTCAGTCTGATGAAAAAATCCAAACATGGTGAAAGTTCTGTGTGAACATCACACTGGATTCATACGGCACTGATGGATGTGTACACAGACGAGCAGAGAAGCTCTTCAGAAAGCTGCATCTTCAGTAGCCATGAGTTGTGCTTTCTCAAGGTCATTTACACAAGGTCATTTACACACACCTCCAAAACACTTCCTCACTACAGCTATATTTAATAAATCGACCTCGTCTGGTCTCCTTCACCTTCACAGAATTCAGTTTCTTATCAGGAACACTGTGAAAAAGATCTGAACGTTTAACTGCTGAATCATTTCCAATCAAACTTCCTTCTTTTCCTAATGACTAAATATTTGAACCCACTTTTTTAAAGCGTAGCAGCACAGCGCAGTTTATCCACATACATTTATCCCTCTACAGCACAGATTTGAGGAGTAGGACACATGAGGCTTGGCCTGAAGATGCCCCTCATTAGGCTGTTATCTGCCCCCTCACTCTTTTCCCTCAAACTGAACAACCGGAACTGAATCCGGGTTTATTTGCCCCAGGACTGTTTTCAGGGTGACGTCAGGGGAATCACAGCTCCAGTTATTGAGGCACTGAAATATCTGACCGTGTTTTATATCAGCATTCATCACTGATTCACCCAATCAGTGTAATCATCTAAACGAGTGAGAACACCGGCTGAGTAACATGAAATATTTCTGAATAAACCGCTATTATACACAAACACTTGATTAGAGGAGGTACGGTGACACTGATTACACACAAGGAGTCCAGAATGAAGGGTCACTGATACTCACAATCAATTATACAGCTTCAGATGTGTGTGTGTGTGTGTGTGTGTGTGTGTGTGTGTGTGTGTGTGTGTGTGTGTGTGTGTGATTAAACTGGACCATGTAAAGATGTGATCAGTATTATTGTGTGTGTGTGTGTGTGTGTGTGTGTGTGTGTGTGATTAAACTGGACCATATAAAGATGTGATCAGTATGTGTGTGTGTGTTTTATACCATCACCCTGATGCCATTTCTAGTTGCAGCTAGAAGTAAACTTTCCGATTACGTAGCATCTCTGGATGGTGTTTCTGTTTCAGCATGTACGGCTGTCAAAGACCTTGGTGTGATTATTGACCCGAGTCTTTCCTTTGAGTCTCACGTGAATAATATCACCAGGATCTCCTTCTTTCACCTTAGAAATATTGCTAAAATTAGAAATATGATGTCGTTACAGGATGCAGAAAACTGGTTCATGCTTTTGTTACTTCTAGATTAGACTACTGTAACGCTTTACTGTCTGGGTGTTGGAGTAAGTGCAGAAATAAGCTTCAGTTAGTCCAGAATGCAGCAGCAAGGGTCCTCACTAGATCTAGGAAATATGACCACATCACCCCTGTTTTAATCAGTCTACACTGCTCCCAATTACATCTCACACTGATTATAAAATATTACTACTGACGTATAAAGCACTTAACGCTCTCACGCCACAGTATCTGAGTGAACTTCTGTACCAGTATGATCCTTCACACATACTTAGATCCTCAAATAATGAAGACTACAGCAGGGGGCAGATCTTTCTCTTATAAAGCCCCACAGTTATGGAACAGCCTTCCAATCAGTGTTCGGGACTCAGACACAGTCTCAGTGTTCAAGTCGAGGTTGAAAACTTATTTATTT
>NC_060890.1:8154-18154 GCF_014805685.1 Silurus meridionalis | reverse complement strand
GAAGTGTGGAGGATGTGGAGGATATGTGTTGATGTGGAGGATGTGTTGGATGGGTGGTGGAAGTGTGGAGGATGTGTTGATGGGTGGAGGATGTGATAGATGTGTGGAGGATGTGTTGGATGGTGGAGGATGTGATAGATGGGTGGAGGATGTGTTGATGGGTGGAGGATGTGTTGGATGGGTGGAGGATGTGTGTTGATGGTGGAGGATGTGTGATAGATGTGTGTTGATGGGTGGAGGATGGGTGGAGGATGTGTGTTGGATGGGTGGAGGATGTGAAAGATGTGTGGAGGATGTGTGTTGGATGGTGGAGGATGTGATAGATGGGTGGAGGATGTGTGTTGATGGTGGAGGATGTGTTGATGGGTGGAGGATGTGTTGATGTGTGGAGGATGTTTGTTGATGTGGAGATGTGTTGGATGGGTGGTGAAGGTGTGGAGGATGTGGAGGATATGTGTTGATGTGTGGAGGATGTGTTGGATGGGTGGAGGATGTGTTGATGTGGAGGATGTGTTGGATGGTGGAGGATGTGTGTTGATGGGTGGAGGATGTGTGTTGGATGGGTGGAGGATGTGTTGATGTGGAGGATGTGTTGGATGTGGAGGATGTGTGTTGATGGGTGGAGGATGTGATAGATGTGTGGAGGATGTGTGATAGATGGGTGGAGGATGTGTGTTGGATGGGTGGAGGATGTGTGGAGGATGTGTGGAGGATGTGTGATGTATGGGTGGAGGATGTGTGATGTATGGGTCTCTATTACACACCTTTGCAAAATATTACACACCTGTCCTCTATTACACACCTTTCCAAAATATTACACACCTGTCCCCGCTATTACACACCTGTCCCCGCTATTACACACCTTTGCAAAATATTACACAGCTGTCCTCACTATTACACACCTGTCCCTCTATTACACACCTGTCCCCGCTATTACACACCTGTCCCTCTATTACACACCTTTGCAAAATATTACACACCTGTCCTCTATTACACACCTGCCCCGCTATTAGACACCTGTCCCCACTATTACACACCTTTGCAAAATATTACACACCTGCCCCGCTATTAGACACCTGTCCCCACTATTACACACCTGTCCTCGCTATTACACACCTGTCCTCGCTATTACACACCTTTGCAAAATATTACACACCTGTCCTCGCTATTACACACCTGTCCCCGCTATTACACACCTTTGCAAAATATTACACACCTGTCCTCGCTATTACACACCTTTGCAAAATATTACACAGCTGTCCTCACTATTACACACCTGTCCCCGCTATTACACACCTTTGCAAAATATTACACACCTGTCCTCGCTATTACACACCTTTGCAAAATATTACACACCTGTCCCCGCTATTACACACCTTTGCAAAATATTACACACCTGTCCTCGCTATTACACACCTTTGCAAAATATTACACACCTGTCCCCGCTATTACACACCTTTGCAAAATATTACACAGCTGTCCTCACTATTACACACCTTTGCAAAATATTACACACCTGTCCCTCTATTACACACCTGTCCCCGCTATTACACACCTTTGCAAAATATTACACACCTGTCCTCGCTATTACACACCTGTCCTCGCTATTACACACCTGTCCCCGCTATTACACACCTTTGCAAAATATTACACAGCTGTCCTCACTATTACACACCTGCCCCGCTATTAGACACCTGTCCCCACTATTACACACCTGTCCTCTATTACACACCTGTCCCCGCTATTACACACCTGTCCTCTATTACACACCTTTGCAAAATATTACACAGCTGTCCTCACTATTACACACCTGTCCTCGCTATTACACACCTGTCCCCGCTATTACACACCTTTGCAAAATATTACACACCTGCCCCGCTATTAGACACCTGTCCCCACTAATACACACCTGTCCTCGCTATTACACACCTGCCCCGCTATTAGACACCTGTCCCCACTAATACACACCTGTCCCCGCTATTACACACCTTTGCAAAATATTACACAGCTGTCCTCACTATTACACACCTTTGCAAAATATTACACAGCTGTCCTCACTATTACACACCTGCCCCGCTATTAGACACCTGTCCCCACTAATACACACCTGTCCCCGCTATTACACACCTGTCCCCGCTATTACACACCTGCCCCGCTATTAGACACCTGTCCCCACTAATACACACCTGTCCCCGCTATTACACACCTGTCCTCGCTATTACACACCTTTGCAAAATATTACACAGCTGTCCTCACTATTACACACCTGCCCCGCTATTAGACACCTGTCCCCACTATTACACACCTGCCCCGCTATTAGACACCTGTCCCCACTAATACACACCTGTCCTCGCTATTACACACCTGTCCCCACTAATACACACCTGTCCTCGCTATTACACACCTGTCCCCGCTATTACACACCTGTCCCCGCTATTACACACCTGTCCCTCTATTACACACCTTTGCAAAATATTACACACCTGTCCCTCTATTACACACCTTTGCAAAATATTACACACCTGTCCTCTATTACACACCTTTGCAAAATATTACACACCTGCCCCGCTATTAGACACCTGTCCCCACTATTACACACCTTTGCAAAATATTACACACCTGTCCCTCTATTACACACCTTTGCAAAATATTACACACCTGTCCCCGCTATTACACACCTGTCCCCGCTATTACACACCTTTGCAAAATATTACACACCTGTCCCCACTAATACACACCTGTCCCCGCTATTACACACCTGTCCTCGCTATTACACACCTTTGCAAAATATTACACACCTGTCCCCACTATTACACACCTTTGCAAAATATTACACACCTGTCCCCGCTATTACACACCTGTCCTCGCTATTACACACCTGCCCCGCTATTAGACACCTGTCCCCACTAATACACACCTGTCCTCACTATTACACACCTGTCCTCGCTATTACACACCTTTGCAAAATATTACACAGCTGTCCACACTATTACACACCTTTGCAAAATATTACACACCTGTCCCCGCTATTACACAGCTGTCCTCACTATTACACACCTGTCCCCACTAATACACACCTGTCCTCACTTTTACACACCTGTCCTTACTATTACACACCTTTGCAAAATATTACACACCTGTCCTCGCTATTACACACCTTTCCAAAATATTACACACCTGTCCTCTATTACACACCTGCCCCCACTATTAGACACCTGTCCCCACTAATACACACCTGTCCCCACTAATACACACCTGTCCTTACTATTACACACCTGTCCTCGCTATTACACACCTGTCCTTACTATTACACACCTTTCCAAAATATTACACACCTGTCCTTACTATTACACACCTGTCCTCTATTACACACCTGTCCCCACTATTACACACCTGTCCTCACTATTACACACCTGTCCCCGCTATTACACACCTGTCCCCGCTATTACACACCTGTCCTCGCTATTACACACCTGTCCCCACTATTACACACCTGACCCTCTATTACACACCTTTGCAAAATATTACACACCTCTTCTCACTAATACACACCTCTCTTCACTATTACACACCTGCCCCGCTATTAGACACCTGTCCCCACTATTACACACCTGTCCCTCTATTACACACCTTTCCAAAATATTACACACCTGTCCTCACTATTACACACCTGTCCCCGCTATTACACACCTGTCCCCGCTATTACACACCTGTCCTCGCTATTACACACCTCTCCTCACTATTACACACCTGCCCCCACTATTAGACACCTGTCCCCACTATTACACACCTGTCCCCTCTATTACACACCTTTCCAAAATATTACACAGCTGTCCTCACTATTACACACCTGCCCCGCTATTAGACACCTGTCCCCACTAATACACACCTGTCCCCACTATTACACACCTGCCCCGCTATTACACAACTGTCCCCTGCTATTAAACACCTGTCCCCACTATTACACACCTGTCCCCGCTATTACACAGCTGTCCACACTATTACACACCTGTCCACACTATTACACACCTGTCCCCTCTATTACACACCTGTCCTCACTTTTACACACCTGTCCTCACTATTACACACCTATCCCCACTATTACACACCTGTCCTTACTATTACACACCTTTCCAAAATATTACACACCTGTCCCCTCTATTACACACCTGTCCTCACTATTACACACCTGTCCCCACTATTACACACCTGTCCCCACTATTACACACCTGTCCTTACTATTACACACCTTTCCAAAATATTACACACCTGTCCCCACTATTACACACCTGTCCCCACTATTACACACATGCCCTCACTATAATACACCTGTCCCCACTATTACAATTGTTTTTCTTTTTCTTTTTTTGTTATAATGGGCTCATATTCATCATAAACCACCTTTAAATACCCCACTCAGTTCGGTGTGTACGTGATAGTAAGTTAATCTTGATTTCTGGAATACCCCCTAGGTCTTTTGTTTCTTTGTAAATGTCATGTTAGCATTCTGGTTTCCCAAATCTCCTTCCTTTTCTTTAGTTGCTGTGTTTTTTCAGAGTTTGTTTTTCTTGCCATGATTGTTTCATTGAAAACTTTCTTTTATTATTTTTCTCAGTTCCTGTGTTTTTAGTATTTATATTTTCTGTTTTCTATTTATCTACATTTGATGGTAATTCATAATGAGGGGAAGAGTTCATGAATATACAAGAACATATATGCACTGTTACAGCAGGAATCTTCATACAGGACTGACCCTGACAACTTCTACTCCTACTTCTCTTAGTCTACCTTCAAACCTGCATCCTCACATCACTTCTTCAATGTGAAGTGAATTTAGTGTGAAATGAACTGTGTATGAAGTGAACTGTGTGAGGTAGGGAGAGGGAAATCATTAGTGACAGGATGCTGTAATGAAGCAGTGTTACTGTGAAAATATCCTGTGAAAATATTTCATTTCTTTTATAATATAAAAATATTTGTTTATTATTTATTTATTTGTATTTGTATCCATCTGTGGTTACATTTAATTTTGTGGAACATCTATAAACACATTGTTTATCTAATAGAGTTTCACTAACCAGAGTCTCTTTTATCACTCATAAGGAAATAAAACTTTTACAGCTTTAACTTTGACATTTACAGCATTGACACTGGAGACTCCTTCCATAAACAATAATACACAAGCACTTTGTCTCATCTCTCACCTGTTATAGTCTACAGCGTCCACCTTCAAGTGTTTCTGAAGGAGCTGTTGCAATGGAAAACTAACATTTTATTATTTAATAAATTGAGATTTTTGGAAATCTTTAGCAATTTTATAAAGTTTGGAACAATAGCACATTTCTGTTCTTCTGTCACACATAAAAACCCTCTGTTCATTAAAAGTGATTGATGGCTGGAGCAGGTGAGGAGAAACGGTGTAAGTCAGAGCTGAACCTGGGTCTTATGGTACCACACTGTCTCAATGTCTTCTCTGTAGGGATGTTAGGATGGAGTGCTAAAGAATGGAGACTTCAATGATAAAAAAGGGAGGAAGAAGCTCTAAATCTTTTATTATTTTCTTTCTATGTTTTCTTTAAATGCTAGCAGTGATTCAAATCCTCTTCTGCATGTGTTTTTTTTTTTTAATGGACTGAGTATGTAATTAATCCATGTTATTTGGTAATCAGCTGCTACAGAAACACAGAATAAATTCTCCTGTCCATTAGCAGTTTATTTCTCCATTAGCATAGCACAGATTTAGCATTTCCCCCTAAATAATCATAGCCAAATTCACACTCAGAATGCTGCTGATCTCAACCCACTACTGATTCTTTTTTCTGTGAATACAACATCAGGCATCAGGTCAGAACGCGCCCACTGAAAATGTGATTTAGCTCTGAAGGCACTTTGCATATGTGCTGCTCTGTGGTGTTATTGAAACTCTGTCAAATTTCTTTGCTGGAGAAAAACAGACCTCGGGCTGCAATACACAATCTTATTCATCTCATGGACAAGTTGGCAAAATATTTACAAAGTAAGTGTTAGGTTTGTGTAAAAACATCTATACTCATGTCTGTACTGAAAGTACAAACACACCACTGATCCACTACTGACAGTACAAACACACCACTGATCCACTACTGACGTACAAAACACACCACTGATCCACTGACAGTACAAACACCACTGATCCACTACTGACAGTACAAACACACCACTGATCCACTACTGACGGTACAAACACACTACTGATCCACTACTGACAGTACAAACACACCACTGATCCACTACTGACAGTACAAACACACCACTGATCCACTACTGACAGTACAAACACACCACTGATCCACTACTGACAGTACAAACACACTGATCCACTACTGACAGTACAAACACCACTGATCCACTACTGACGGTACAAACACACCACTGATCCACTACTGACAGTACAAACACACTACTGATCCACTACTGACAGTACAAACACACCACTGATCCACTACTGACAGTACAAACACACCACTGATCCACTACTGACAGTACAAACACACTACTGATCCACTACTGACAGTACAAACACACTACTGATCCACTACTGACAGTACAAACACACAAGTGATCCACTAGTGACAGTACAAACACACTACTGATCCACTACTGACAGTACAAACACACCACTGATCCACTACTGACATTACAAACACACCACTGATCCACTACTGACAGTACAAACACACCACTGATCCACTACCTAAAATACAAACACACCAGTGATCCACTACTGACAGTACAAACACACCAATGATCCACTACTGACAGTACAAACACACCACTGATCCACTGCTGACAGTACAAACACACTACTGATCCACTACCTAATATACAAACACACCACTGATCCACTACTGACAGTACAAACACACCACTGATCCACTACCCAAAATAAAAAACACACCACTGATCCACTACTGACAAAACAAACACACCACTGATCCACTACTGACATTACAAACACACTAGTGATCCACTACTGACAGTACAAACACACCACTGATCCACTACTGACAGTACAAACACACCACTGATCCACTACTGACAGTACAAACACACCACTGATCCACTACCTAATATACAAACACACCACTGATCCACTACTGACATTACAAACACACCACTGATCCACTACTGACAGTACAAACACACCACTGATCCACTACCTAAAATACAAACACACCAGTGATCCACTACTGACAGTACAAACACACCACTGATCCACTACTGACAGTACAAACACACCACTGATCCACTACTGACAGTACAAACACACCACTGATCCACTACTGACAGTACAAACACACCACTGATCCACTACTGACAGCACAAACGCACTACTGATCCACTACTGACAGTACAAACACACCACTGATCCACTACCTAAAATACAAACACACCAGTGATCCACTACTGACAGTACAAACACACCACTGATCCACTACTGACAGTACAAACACACTACTGATCCACTGCTGACAGTAAAAACACACTAGTGATCCACTACCTAATATACAAACACACCGCTGATCCACTACTGACAGTACAAACACACCACTGATCCACTATTGACAGTACAAAGACACCACTGATCCACTACTGACAGTACAAACACACCACTGATCCACTACTGACAGTACAAACACACTACTAATCCAATACTGACAGTACAAACACACTACTGATCCACTACTGACAGTACAAACACACCACTGATCCACTACCCAAAATAAAAAACACACCACTGATCCACTACTGACAGTACAAACACACCACTGATCCACTACTGACAGTACAAACACACCACTGATCCACTACTGACAGTAGAAACACACCACTGATCCACTACTGACACTACAAACACACCACTGATCCACTACTGACAGTACAAACACACCACTGATCCACTACTGACAGAACAAACACACCACTGATCGACTATTGACAGTACAAACACATTACTGATCCACTACTGACAGTACAAACACACCACTGATCCACTACTGACAGTACAAACACACCACTGATCCACTACTGACAGTACAAACACACTACTGATCCACTACTGACATTACAAACACACTAGTGATCCACTACTGACAGTACAAACACACAAGTGATCCACTAGTGACAGTACAAACACACCTCTGATCCACTACCCAAAATAAAAAACACACCACTGATCCACTACTGACAGTACAAACACACTAGTGATCCACTACTGACAGTACAAACACACTACTGATCCACTACTGACAGTAAAAACACACTAGTGATCCACTACTGACAATAAAAACACACCACTGATCCACTACTGACAGTACAAAGACACCACTGATCCACTACTGACAGTACAAACACACTACTGATCCACTACTGACAGTACAAACACACCACTGATCCACTACTGACAGTACAAACACACTAGTGATCCACTACTGACAGTACAAACACACTAGTGATCCACTACTGACAGTACAAACACACCACTGATCCACTACTGACAGTACAAACACACCACTGATCCACTACTGACAGTACAAACACACCACTGATCGACTATTGACAGTACAAACACACTGATCCACTGACAGTACAAACACCACTGATCCACTACTGACAGTACAAACACACCACTGATCCACTACTGACAGTACAAACACATTACTGATCCACTACTTCAAATATAAACACACCACTGATCCCTACTGACAGTACAAACACACCACTGATCCACTACTGACAGTACAAACACACCACTGATCCACTACTGACAGTACAAACACACCACTGATCCACTACTGACAGTACAAACACACCACTGATCCACTACGGACAGTACAAACACCACTGATCCACTACCTAATATACAAACACACCACTGATCCACTACTGACAGTACAAACACACCACTGATCCACTACTGACAGTACAAACACACCACTGATCCACTACCTAATATACAAACACACCAGTGATCCACTACTGACAGTACAAACACACCACTGATCCACTACTGACAGTACAAACACACTACTGATCCACTACTGACAGTACAAACACACTAGTGATCCACTACTGACAATAAAAACACACCACTGATCCCTACTGACAGTACAAACACACTACTGATCCACTACTTAAAATACAAACACACCACTGATCCATACTGAAAGTACAAACGCACCACTGATCCACTACTGACAGTACAAACACACCAGTGATCCACTACTGACAGTACAAACACACCACTGATCCACTACTGACAGTACAAACACACCACTGATCCACTACTGACAGTACAAACACACCTCTGATCCACTACTGACAGTACAAACACACCACTGATCCACTACCTAATATACAAACACACCACTGATCCACTACTGACATTACAAACACACCACTGATCCACTACTGACAGTACAAACACACCACTGATCCACTACCTAAAATACAAACACACCAGTGATCCACTACTGACAGTACAAACACACCACTGATCCACTACTGACAGTACAAACACACTACTGATCCACTACTGACAGTACAAACACACTAGTGATCCACTACTGACAGTACAAACACACCACTGATCCACTACTGACAGTACAAACACACCACTGATCCACTATTGACAGTACAAAGACACCACTGATCCACTACTGACAAAACAAACACACCACTGATCCACTACTGACAGTACAAACACACCACTGATCCACTACTGACAGTACAAACACACTACTGATCCACTACTGACAGTACAAACACACTACTGATCCACTACCTAATATACAAACACACCACTGATCCACTACTGACAGTACAAACACACCACTGATCCACTACTGACAGTACAAACACACCACTGATCCACTACTGACAAAACAAACACACCACTGATCCACTACTGACAGTACAAACACACCACTGATCCACTACAGACAGTACAAACACACACCAC
>NC_060890.1:0-8054 GCF_014805685.1 Silurus meridionalis | reverse complement strand
TAATCTCACCTTCTTTAAGAAATCTGTAGGCGAGAGCATGTGCTTTATGAGAGTCTCCTCTTTTTTAACACAATCCCACATAAACCCTACAGAGAGACTGCAGGAGTTCATGTCCCATAGACTCTTTCTCCGCCTTGATCTTCTCCAAAACCACTTTCAGAAACGTCTCTGCCAACGACTAAATGAGACGGAAGAAAAAGATCAACCAACATCCAACTAAATCAAACATGTATTCAAGTCATGCATGAAAAACAAATATTAGGGAGTTAAGACTTGACTGTAGATTAGGTTTAGAAAAACTACTAGAATTTGCATAAACCAAAACCTGGAGTAAACATTTTACATGACAAATCATATCTACTGTTTAATTTCAGAACATCAGGAACAGTGAATTATGGATTGACTACACTGTAAAAAAAAAAAAGTTGAGTGAACTTAAAATAATAAAGTAACCTACCACAAGCACTTTTATGAGTTAACTGAACAAACAGGGTCTGAAGACCACGCAACTCAAAGTATTTTGTTAAGATCCTTAGTTCTCACAACATAGTCAAGTTTACATAACAAATAACAAAACAAAATATTTTTGTTTGCTAATTGCAATCAGGACAATCTGTTCAGCATTTTCTGGGATTTATCAGATAACAAAACAGTGGAGGTGCAGCAGCTCGGTAAGTTTTTTTAGACATGAAACAGGTAAAGATTACAGTTGTGTAGAGGATCAATAACTCTCATGTTCTGGTGTTTGTCCCATGCAGGTTTTTCCTCTATACATATATGGATTATTGTGTTGTGTTTATTGGGGTTGTAAATGGATCAGTTTTCCTAGGCTACTTCTCTTATACATCTTTTCAAAAGAAAGGTGAGTCTGGGCTTCTTTCTATCACTTTAGAATTTTGTTTAGGTTTCATTTCAATTTCAGAAAGTAAACTTCACACAAATCATTGTTTTCTTTGTAGATAACAGCAGAAGAGCCCGAGTTATACAGTGTGCACATGTCCTTTGTCCTAATATAACCATGTCCATTGTCTTCATCCTTTGGGGTGTTACTGAGGGTAAGTATTGTTTTCACAGTTACACTGTTTATAACTGTAATGATCACATTATTCACTGATTCAGCAAAAACGGCTGCTTGTGGGAAATCAGCGGAATGTAAAAGTGGTCCAACACAGAGTGCAGTTTTCACCTGAGTGAAACTCTGCTGGTATGAACCTGGAGTGTGTTGCCTCTATTTGTGCACCTAACCTCATCATCAATGACCATGACCTGGGCCTAGGGTTCGATAGGTTTGACACAGTTTTGTTTTGGCAAAGATACACAAAAATGTTTTAAAATAAAATACTAAATACTTTAAGTGCATCAAAATGAACTATAAAATTCAGCAGCCACACCATGTATCAAAATAAACCACTGTATTTCTGTATTTAAAAAATACAAAAAAAATACATTTACAATGGAGCATGAAATTTCTTCACAAACCTTTTCACCATCTGACACATGCAACCATTTAACAGATAAAATATTCACATACGTGTCGCAGTGATTTCACAGATGAAGGTTAGATTTAAAGAACCCACCAGTTTTATGTGCAACAGTTTGTGAAAGACTCAATTGCACCCTAATTTAGTGACTTGGTGTTTGGTAACGAAGGGCTGCTTTACATCAGTAACACTGAGTCAATAACAAACAAGTCATTCGTAAGAACACCACTGATGCACCTGCATTTATTACAATTAGTTTCTAATTAATGAATCATTTGATTGTTAATGATAAATATAATAATATATTGTGTATCAGCAGTCATTCATGCAGTGATCTGCAAAATCATGATCCTACAAAACAACTACTTCATTTAGGGTACGATATTCGGCAATCAAATATTTATTTATCAATCATTAGACGCCTATTTGAAAGCTGGCAGCCTGCAGGTTTCTTACCTTCACCACCTTCTTCCATATGGACCAATTTTCTGTTCTGATCTCAACAAGTCTGAGCAAATTTCTGAGTAGTCACCAATCAAAGGCCAAAAGATCATTTAGAACTTCTTACAAAGTATTTCACAGTATTTTAAAACTACAAAACACTAAGGTATTTAGATACAAAATATGAAATATTTTCATCATCCCTCACAAATACAAACCACCAAATCCTATTTAATATTTAAAATACATACATCATAAGTGCTGAACTTCACTGCTGTAGCAGTTATGTTACAGGTTGGGGTATTAAAACATCACCCACACTTTCACAGCCGGGTTTGGGACCGTCCATGGTGGAGTACTTTATCCCTGTTTACCCATGGGGTGGTTAAGGGCCTTGCTCAAGGGCCCAAGACTGGCAGCATGGTATAGTCGGGGCTCGGATTAGAGGATACCAGAAAGAAAGAAATTCTGACACAAAAAAACGTCATAAAACATTTAAAATCCTGAATGTCAAAGAAAATAATTGTTAAAAGTAATAATAAGCAGTAATAGTAACTATAGTAACAGTTCTGTGATTTTAATGAATGATCTGATTTTCCTCCAGGGTTTTTAACTGAAGCAGCAACTTGTTCAGCACTTAATTTTGTTAGGATCCTTTTCCTATTTTGGATTGCAGTCCATCTGAAATCTGTTGAAGGTAGGAAATAAATGAGCGGTCACTTGAAAAGAACTAATAGAGATGTGTGTGTGTGTGTGTGTGTGTGTGTGTGTGTGTGTGTGTGTGTGTGTATATAATATGAGACTGATTACTTCCTTATCATGGCATCTGTTATATTGCAGATTATGTCCATGAAGTAATGGATCGTTTGGCAGTTCTACTACAATATATTGTGATAACTGTTGTCGCTTATAGTCGTAAGTATACGTTAAACATTACAGCATTACCGTCTTATTTCATACTTTAATAAAATGAAAAGTTCACACAGCTCTATACAGAATTCAGAAGGGTTCTGAAGTTCTCAGACTGTATGGAGTTGTCCACTCTGTTCTCTATAATTATAAAAAATAAATAAATAAATAGAATCTCCTCCATATGGGATTCGAATCAATGAGCTAATAAAAAACAAGTAGTTGGAATGTCTTTCTGTCTTACCTTCTGTCTTACTTTCTTTATTTCAGTTGAACCCATAATAAACAAGGCTTAAGATTATTAATAATTACGGCTGTCTGCTGCAGTTGATGTAAAACTTAAAGCCGATGTTCATAATATTTGCATTTCTCAAACAAAATCTTTTGATGTATTTGTACATAAAAGCACTGTATGGATTTGTATAATATACGTTGATATTTTTGTTTGTTTTCTAGCTATTATTGTGGACCTCTGGAATAAAACAGATAATATAGGGAAAGTGCTGGTTCTGACATTTCTGTTCCTGGGGTCACTTTTGGTCTCTCTGCATGCCGTTGCTGTGGGTAAGTGTTTAATATACACCACCGCCACTTTATTAGGTACACCTGTCCAATTGCTCTCGTTAACGCAAATTTCTAATCAGCCAATCACATGGCAGCAACTCAATGCATTTAGGCATGTAGACATGGTCAAGACGATCTGCTGCAGTTCAAACCGAGGCCAGAATGGGAAGAAAGGTGATTTAAGTGACTTTGAACGTGGCATGGTTGTTGGTGCCAGACGGCTGGTCTGAGTATTTCAGAAACTGCTGATCTACTGGGATTTTCACGCACAACCATCTCTAGGGTTTACAGAGAATGGTCCAAAAGAGAAAATATCCAGTGAGCAGCAGTTCTGTGGGCGCAAATGCCTTGTTGATGCCAGAGGTCAGAGGAGAATGGCCAGACTGGTTCGAGCTGATAGAAAGGCAACAGTAACTCAAATAACCACTCGTTACAACCGAGGTATGCAGAAGAGCATCTCTGAATGCACAACACGAACCTTGAGGCAGATGGGCTACAGCAGCAGAAGACCACACCGGTGCCACTCCTGACAGCTAAGAACAGGAAACTGAGGCTACACCGCACAGGCTCACCAAAATTGGACAATAGAAGATTGGAAAACGTTGCCTGATCTGATGAGTCTCGATTTCTGCTGCGACATTCGGATGGTAGGGTCAGAATTTGCGTCAACAACATGAAAGCATGGATCCATCCTGCCTTGTATCAACGGTTCAGTCTGGTGGTGGTGGTGTAATGGTGTGGGGGATCTTTTTTTGCCACACTTTGGGCCCATTAGTACCAATTGAGCATCGTGTCAACGCCACAGCCTACCTGAGTATTGTTGCTGATCATGTCCATCCCTTTATGACCACAGTGTACCCATCTTCTGATGACTACTTCCAGCAGGATAACGCACCATGTCATAAAGCGCGAATCATCTCAGACTGGTTTCTTTAACATGACAATGAGTTCACTGTACTCAAATGGCCTCCACAGTCACCAGATCTCAATCCAATCCTTCGGGATGTGGTGGAACGGGAGAGTGATTTTACAGATGATTTAGATATAAAACAATACCTTTTGTTTCTGGAAATATAAATACTACTCGTGCTTTTATTTCTGTTCTGGTCATAATCCTTTATTTCTTATTACAGTCTGCTATAGAAGGAATCTCCAAAAAGTAACAGATCAGAGTTACGTAAACACAGAAATCACCAATTTTCTGCGATTATGTGCGATTATATGGACATATGGTCTTCAGCTGAGTAAGCATTATATTTTCCTACACATCTTATACCCAGAACATCTATTTTAACAAATAAGAATTTTAGCTGAAAACGGAACCTTCTCATGTGAAAGTGCTGTATGAACATAATTCACCTTTTGTTTTTCAGATCATTTGCCTGTGCTACTCTTTCCATTGCTGGCAATCATTTGTTTTAAAGTTTGTGTTCATTGCAAATGTCCCAGTAAGTAGATCATGAAATATTGATTTCAGATGTTTTATAAATCATTTTTGCTGATCAAAAATGTACAATTATACCGATTACACGTGATGTGATCTGCAGATCAGTGGTCTCCAACCCTCAGGCCGCGGACCAGCACTGTTCCGTGGGTCATTTGGTACCGGCCCCACAGAAAGAATACATAACTTACATTATTTCTGTTTTATAAATGATCTGATTCTGAACGATGTTTTATTTTGGAAAATGACCGGATTTTCTCCTCCACATCTGTCTAAGACTCATGATGCAGGTCATGATGCCTCGGTCACATGACTTACCTCCATCCACTACCTTCTTAAAGGAGCTCCAGCCGCTAAAACACAATACATTACCGCTAAATTCAAACCCCCAAGAGAGCAAAACGAACAAACAACACAGAGGATTCACGATTATTATTATATTTAGAAAATACCAGTTTTTATGGTTGTATCATTTTAATTTGTTGTATATATTCGCTATGCTACACCTTAAAGGCCGGTCCGTGAAAATATTGTCCGACATTAATCCGTTTGGGGACCACCGATCTATAACATCTATACACTGCTAACAACTAACTGATTACAAAGTTTTACTCATAAAACACACAAAAATCGCATACAGATTTTGGGTGTTGGTCCGGACAACACTTCATACAATGAAGTAAAAACAATAAAATGAAGTACAGAAAAACTAGAAGGTTTTTATTTCTGTGCTCGGAAAGGTTCATGTTTAAACAGGAACTGATCTGTATGATTTTATTCATTAAAACTGCTTTTAAAAAGTTTTACAGTTACAAATGTGGACACAAATTAAGTCTGTAAAGTGTGAAAAGTGTGTTTTATGGTTTTTGAGAGACAAATGCATGTTCCTTTTGTTTCTATACAACAATCACTGTAATGTAACTACTGAAGATTCCCACTGACCAAACAAATCTATAAATGTCCAGATGTTCCATGTTGTTTTCGGTGGAATATATTCATTGTGTAGTAAAATTCTAACTTCAAAAGTTTTAAGGAATATAATTATTTTCTTTTTTTTTTTTTTTGTACAGTTCCAGTATTACACTTTGTATCAGTGTTGTTGATCCTGCAGATTATGAGTGTATCAGGTTCGATCTACATCCATTATGACCTCGTGACCAATATGAAAGGCAAGTACCAGTCCTGTTCCATTACTGTTCCACTGGAGGATCCTGTCATGGTTTCATGTACAAATGAAGTTCTAATTGTTTTACTGAACAGAACATTATTCATTACAGTTTTATGGAGAATGTAAGTTGTTAATTCAGGTAAAAACAGGGTCATGAATTTGCTTGTGTAATTTTTTCTTTTTCTTTTGTAGGCGTGACATATTAACCTGGATTACTGTTTTCCTCCACATCCTGACTGTCATTATAATGTTTGCAAGTCTACATAATTTCACAGGTACATATTCATTTTTTAACTGAAATATCCACCTGAAGGTCAAAGATTCATAGTATTCTAAATTCTAACTCGATCGAATCCATCTGACTGCCATCTAATCTAATCTGACCTTCTGTACAAAGCAGTGATGGTCAAGTTCTCACATCTGCTTACATTCCAATAAGGACCTAGAATCTTTGCATAGTAAAAACACAATGCCCTGAATGTCCAGGACAAAATTCCCGAATTCTGTTCATATACAATGTAAATAAAAAGTGTCATCAGAAGTGAGGAGTATTTTATTGAGTTAGTGAGCTGGGAATTTGGTGTCAATGTGTATAAGTGTGAAATGTGATTCGTTTTGCTTTAGTTAACAGACATCCAGAATCCGGGTCCAGAAACACCGTGACACTGCGTATGTATTCAAATCTTTACTGTCATGTTTCAATCAGGATGCGTCCGAGTTAAAACCAGGCCATAAAACATAACTATTCTCTATTTACAACAACAAACTCTGCAGAAAGGGAAAAGTTTCTATTTTCTCTGATCATCATGACTTTGTATTACAGCTGTATGGTGTGTGGTTGTGTTCGTGATTGGTTCAGTGCTGGCTGTTTTAGTGAACGCTGCTGTGTTATTAGTTGCGCTGATCCTAAAAGCACGTGAGTCTGTGATTTTAATAATAAAACATTTATAATTGAATAATTTGTTAGTGTGAAATTACTGACAATGGTGTTCATATAAAAGATATATACATATGAAACTATCGTTTATATATTATTAACAGGAAATGGTCAACATACAGTGGACCTGCAAGTTATTCTAATACCAACTGAATGTGTCTTTGCCGCTTGCTGGCTCGCTTTACAGATTTCTGTTTTCTGTAAGTATAATCTCCAGACATGACGTGGTATATGATCTGATGTAGAGCTGTGTACAATCCCAATTTCAAAACAGCTGGCACACTGTGTTAAATGCAAATTAAAATGTAGGCCCACATTCTATTCACAATAAAACAAAAAACCTATCAAATGTTTAAACTGAGAATGAAAAAAAATTAAAGGTCGTTTTAAATTTGATGGCTGCAACACGTTTAAAAAAGTTAGGACAGGGTCATGTTTAGCACTGTGTAGCATTACGTCTTCTGTCCGTATACATCTGGGAACTTAATCAAGTCAAAAAGCCAAGGCGATCAGTTGCTGAAGTTTGGGGAGAGGAATGTTGCCCAGTGTGTGTATGATACATGATTCTAGCTGCTCAACAGTTCAGGGTTTTCTTTGTTGTGTTTTTCATTTCATGATATTTTCAAATGGTGAAAGGTCTAGACTGCAGGCAGGTCAGTTCAACACCCGACTCTTCTACTACGAATTATGCTATTGTAATAGATACTTGCAGTTAGCAAATATGCTTAAACATGCAAGATCTTCCCTGAAAAAAGTTTTCCGGATGGAAGCATTTGTTGCCCTAAAACCTGTATATAGCGTTTAGCATTGATGGCACCTTTCCAAATGTACAAGCTGCCCATTCCACAGGCGTTAATGCTCTCCATACCATCAGAGATGAACTAAGTGCTGTCAAATTGAAATTTAATTTTCTATTGCAATTATAACCACAATTATCGGAGTGTAAGTTCCACTAAACTGAGACAAATGTATGTCTATGACTCTAAAACTACACTCAGATTATAGCTGGATCTGTTTTGTAGTTGTGCAGATTCTAAAGACTCACATTTCTTCCTATCACACAGGGAAGAACAGGAAATGAATGTGACACAGAGGGTGAGTATCACTTTT
>NC_060889.1:34153568-34169213 GCF_014805685.1 Silurus meridionalis | reverse complement strand
CAGTGCATCTAAAATGTCATGATGAATGTCATAAGCATAAAATTATGGTTGATTAACAAATGGGTTTCATTAACTCTATCCACCTATTTGTATATGAATAGTTTTAATTTAATTGTTTTTATAAATATTTGTCATCTGGTGTGGTTTATCAAAAAAACAATTTTTACCAAGCTCTGTCTAACAGACAAACTATAGAATAAGTACTAGTTACAAACAATAGCTACTGGTACAATAATTATAATGGTGTTTATTCAAAAATATGTAAACATGTTCTAAATATTTGCAGATTTTCCATATACAGTGTTTGTTACTATATTGTATTATATCCACAAATATAGTATACTACACAATAAGTAGCTATTCATAAATGTCTAATTGCAAATTTCCATATGTCTCAAAAACACACACTCACCTGATACAGTCAGTGTAACAGCATCACTGAGGTGTGAGGAACGTGAGCCTCCACTCTCTCTTCCTTTACAGGTGTATTTACCTGTGTGTGTCACCTCAACACTACTGATTGTGTACATCTGTACACTACTGACAGGACTGAGTGAAGCATCTTTATACCAGCTGTACTGCCACCTAGATACACTTTCATCCTGTATCTCACATCTCAGAGTGACAGTGTCTCCACTGAACACTGGTTTATCAGGATGTATTGTTGCCACTGGTTTGGGTTTCACTGTAGAAAATAACAGAGAATGTAATATGGGATGCTGAATGTTAGAATAAGTGTATGATGATGGTATAAGAATGGTGGAACAGGGAATTGAGATGTGATTGTGTGAATCTGTAATGGAAATCACTGCATGGGCTCAGAAACACCTTCAGAAATCATTTGTTCACTGTGTCATCTAAAAATGCAGGTTAATGTTGAAGCCATATGGGAAAATGATACCAAAATACAGCCATCTTCTCTGTGCCAAAACACATTTAAATGGATTGAGGCAACATGGAAAACTTTTCCATGGTTAGATGAATCAAAAGACGAAATTAAAGGTTGCATCAAAAAGTTTTAAGACTAGCTCTGTTTACAAGAACATACTTTATTTATCCACGTTTACACACTATAACATTCAGACTAGTCCCCTTGTACAGCAATACAGCACTCTCAGCATTTCTGCACTAATGGAATGTGTCCTTAATTTTTTTTAAGCATTCTAAGCAACTTCTGCTTTTCACACTGGATCTCCGCAGTAGTGTCAAAACGGTGATCTTTGAGCTGGATCTTCATTTTCAGGAAGAGGCCAAAACCTGCAGGAGCAAAATTTTTAGAGTAGGGTTGGTGCAGAAATGAGATCACTGTGTTTCTGGGGAGAAGCTGTTTGAGGAGAGCTCGGTGACAGGGTTCACAAGTTTTCAGAATAGCAGACATGGTAACACACAGGGTCAGAATAGCACCAGTTGCACAGCTCCTGATGTACACAAGACAATGTCTTTTGACACACAGTCTTATAAAGGTCAGTGATCCCTATGATTAGACGTGTAGCTTTGTGCTTCCATCTGTTGACGTGTTTAACCTCAACATTTTGATACCACCTTGAATTTTTTTAGAAACAATGGAGGCCACATTGTCTAAACTAATGAAGAGAAGGATCATCTGGCTTATAATCAGCGATCAATTCAAAATACTGCATCTCTAATGGAATGATGGAGCATTAGTGCCTATGGAATGGAACTTGAACATTTGGATAGGATCAATACTGAAAGGTATGTACAGGTTTTAGACAAGTTTTGTTTTTGCAACCACATATTTACAACAAAATTATTCATTATTTATTTATTTATTTATTTATTTATTTATTTATTTATTTATTTATTTATTTATTTATTTTCAAGATGAATTAATACAGATGAAGGAGATTTTCATAAATATCCAATTGCACATTTTAATGTGTCAGCAAAATTAGCAGTAGAAGCATGGAGATATTTAGAAGAGATGCAGTGGAGTTTTTAACAAGATTGTTTAACAAGATTCTGGAAGGTGAGAGGATGCCTGAATGGAGAAGGAGTGTGCTGGTACTGTTCTTTAAGAATAAGGAGATGTGCAGACCTGCAGTAACTACAGAATAAGTTAATCAGTCACACCATGAAGTTATGGGAAAGAGTAGTGGAAGCCAGGCTGAGAGAAGAGGTGAACATCTGTGAGCAACAGTATGGTTCCATGTTGAGGAAGAGCACCACAGATGCATTTTATGTTTTGAGATTGTTTATGGAGAAGTATAGAGAAGGTCAAAAGGAGTTGCATTGTGTGTTTGGGTTTAGACAAAGTGTACGACAGGGTGGAGAGAGGAGTTGTGGTAGTGTATGTGGAAGTCAGATGTGGTTGAGATGGTTTGGACATGTTCAGAGGAGGGACATGGGGTATATCGGTAGAAAATTGCTGAGTATGGAGCCGGCAGGAAGGAGGAAAAGAGGAAGACCAAGGAGGAGGTTTATGGATGTGGTGAGGGAAGACATGCAGGTAGTTGGTTTTAAAAAGGCAGATGTAGAGGACAGAGTACTATGGAGACATATGATCCGCTGTGGCGCCCCCTAATGGGGCAGTTGAAGTGGAAGAAGTGTCACCAAAACACCTCACACACTCACCTGCTATAGTCAGTGTAACAGCGTCACTGAAGTCTGATGATGCCACTGGTTTGGGTCTTGCTGAAGGAAACAGAGCATCTAAAATGTCATAAACAAAATATTATAATAAGTAAATAATTGATTTACAAATAGTGTACTGGTGAATGCAGAGTTTCACAAATTCACAACACAACACACACACACACACACACACACACACACACACACACACTACACCATTTATAAAGAATATCATTCATTCTGAAAATTGTAAACTATGTGGTCAGTTTATCTCCTCATGATAGCGAGCTTGTTATACTGTGATTGTCTTTTTGCCTTCAGCTTGTTGTTACTTGTTGTTCTCTGAAGCCTGAAGTATCCTGTTTGCTGAGCTCCTGACCCTGTTCTGAATTTAACATTGATTCTACCTCTTGTTTTGGATTTGGATTTTCTTTGCACATTTCCCTTTTTATAGACTGAGTTTTGTGTACTTGCACGACCTTTCTGAGCCTTTGTATGTGACATAAATGTAACACTAGTAGAAAAAAGAACAGAATTGTGCCTCTCATTCCAAAATAAATGTATAAGAATAGACAGCATTTGGCAGACACCCTTATCAGAATACTTTATTAATCCCACAGTGAAATTGTTATTCAGCAACTTAAAATGATCTCATTTACCATACAAAGATGAGGGTTAAGAGCCTTGCTCAAAGGGCCCAGCAGTGGCAGTATCATTATTAATGATAATAATAATAATAATAATAATAATAATAATAATAATAATAATAATAATAATAAAATAATAATGATAATAATAAATGTGACCATGATGTTGTTTTTAATGATTTCCCAAAAAAATATTCAGCAGTCACAGTTTTCATCCAGAAAAAAGAGTTTATTTAAAACTTTAACGTTTTGTAGATTTATTTACTACACAGTAAGAAAATTTTTATTAATGGCAAATTACACATTTTCACAAGTCCAAAAAAAAAAAAAACCACACTCACCTGATACAGTCAGTGTAACAGCATCACTGAGGTGTGAGGAACGTGAGCCTCCACTCTCTCTTCCTTTACAGGTGTATTTACCTGTGTGTGTCACTTCAACACTACTGATTCTGTACATCTGTACACTACTGACAGGACTGAGTGAAGCATCTTTATACCAGCTGTACTGCCACCTAGATACACTTTCATCCTGTATCTCACATCTCAGAGTGACAGTGTCTCCACTGAACACCTGATTATCAGGATTTATAGATGCCACTGGTTTGGGTCTTTCTGTATGTAGGAATATTGCATTTAATTTATCATATCAGTGGACAATGTTGATATAAAAATAGTGGAATATTTGATGCAACTGTTTGCTTTCATCACCTCAGTCCTCTAATGTACAAAATAAATGAGGTTTTCAGTTATTTTAAATAATAAGTCAGCAAACAAGTTTTCTTATACAAAGGAATCACAAAGAATAACACCAATACCAATAACCAAGCAATATATATATATATATACACAATGTTTTTTGTATAATATTTTTTTTGTATTGGAATATTGAAAAGGGTCATAACATACCACTTCCTGTAATCCTGTAAAATTATTTCTCTCTTTGTATGTGTTTGTGTTTGTGTGTGTGTGTGTGTGTGTGTGTGTGTGTGTGTGTGTGTGTGTGTGTGTGTGTGTGTGTGTGTGTGTGTGTGTGTGTGTGTGTGTGTGAGTGTGTATGAGATCAAAGGAAGTGATAAGGCTTTAACACTCAGTTAGTCATTAGAGGGACAGGATGGAGTTCAGTCCACTCACTGTGATGTTCTGTGAGTAAATGTATGTTCTCTTTGTGCCTTTATTAAAGTGTGTAGTGGAGTATAATGTTATTCATCTGCAGTTTAAATATTCTGAGTGAGGAGTTAATTGTGTGATTAGGACATTGTTTGAACTTCAGCAAACCTGCTCAAGTGGATCAGTGGATCCATATGTGTTATGTGACAGGTTCGGTTTGAAGTGTAACTCTAGGTAACTAAGGAGATTTTACAGTACAACATCTACATTATTCAGAGGATTTAAATATACTAATGAGTGTAAATGAATCTGTATTGTTGAAATATGTACCTGATCTTCAGTGTCCTGAACCAATGAGCAAAGTTTCTGTAATTACTGTAATTAGTGCACATATGAATTTTCATTTCACTGCTATATTGTTGTGGTTTTACTTTTTATGGTTTAATATTGTCTCGTTTTTCCTGCTGTAGCATAGGAATTTCTCACATGGGATTAATAAAGTGTTTCCTTCAAAGCGGATCACTGGATCCAGCAGTATTATTGAGTGTAAGATGAGGATCCCAGTGCAGTTCAGACAATCAAAAGTGCTTTATAAAGTGAAATGCAAGGTTTCATTTTTAAACTCTGCTAGATAACTTCATCACTGCATTTCTTCCCAGTCCTGTAGAGGAATTAAATAGCCTGATTTAGGGGTGTGTAAATCCAGTTTGTATGTAAATCACAGTTGTGTATGAACAGTAACAGAGTCTACATGATTGTGGAGAATTTATGTAGGTGTCTGCAGTGAGGAACATCACACACTTTTTCAGAGGGTAAAATGAAGCAGCAAAATATTTTCAAGCATATTTTACTGTAAAAGATAAATATTTATTTACTTTTTATTGTAAGAGGCTGTGCTACACCTCAAACAGCCGACAGAGGGCAGAAGCAGCACATTGAGAGCAGCCAATCAGGAGAACTGAGTTACCCAGAATTCTCCAGGCTGATTAAACTGGATTACCTGCACCTGACTGGAAGATTATTTAAATCCAGTATGCATCTGCTCTTCCTTCTTCTTTATGGGAAAACAAAAAACACAAAAAAAAAAAAAACACCACCTACTGTTCATCACCAAAACCTGCATACAAAATAGAACACGTGACCAGAGTTAAACACAACATATATATTTTAGCTCGCTAAAGTAAATATAGTGAACACTTTGTTTTCGAGGAAAGAAGAAGAGCCCATGGTTGAAAAGTAAAACCTACGTCTTTGTTGCCCTCTAGTGGTAACTACAAGTACATTTTTCATAATTTCCACTAGTAATTAATTTTTATGAAAAGTATCTTTTAATTCACCTGATCTTCTTTCAGTCTGCTCACACTCTATATTTAAAAGAGTGTCTACATACCTGAATGTTTTCAAATGGAGATCATTTACTTAATGTAAAATAAATATCTACTTGTTTGGTTTTGTTTTTGTCTAGTTTAGTTTTGTCATCCGCTCTTCTCTGTTGGTACAGTCCTGTCAGCCTGAAGCCTGGATTGTGAAATAAAATGGTTAAGGGGTTAAAAGAAATGAAAAAAAAAAAAAACATAAAAACTGATAATATATTTGATGATTTATTTTAGCAAAGTTTTTGGCCATATTGTTACCAAACTAAATATTAATAATGTATTTAATATTCACAGAATAAATATTTGACATTCTTTTAATGTTTTCTTCTAATGTTGCATAATTACTTGTAACCAAGAAGGTTTTGCTGTAGATGTAGAAAATGCAGTATTATATACAGTAATGTGGAGTGAATAAGTGAATGTAATTTGTGCTTCATGGTGTGATGTGAGAAATGAAGAGAGATGATTTTTCTCTATATTACAGGATCTGTATACAGTTTCCTCATGTTTATTTCATTCAGGTTTGTTAGGTGTGTATGGAGGTGTGGAGCTGCTTTATCCTGCTCATGGCTGTGATCAATATAGAGTTTAATCCTAGGAGCAGTGGATGAGTCCATTACAGGAGACCATACACACATACAGTACATTCATACACACTTACAGTACATTTATACACACATACAGTTCATTCATACACACACATAGTACAATTATACACACATATAGTACATTCATACACACAAACAGTACATTCATACACACTCATTCACAATACCTAGTTCAGACATTTAGAGAAGCCAGTCCACCTTCCTGACTGTTTTTTAAAAAGTGAAAGAGATCCACATATGGAGAACATGTCCAGCTCTATTTAGACAGCAGCCTGAGCTCAGGATCAAACAGAAACTCTGAGATGGCAACAAGACCCACTGCACCACCATCAACCCCTTAAATCAGCAGTCTATAATTTATGCACCTCATCACCTTCCAAACATCTCCATATATACAGTTGTGTTCAAAATTATTCAACCCCCAATGCTGTAAATGGTTTTAGGGAATTTAGTGTACATTTGTAATTGTATTCAGAATGAAATCCTACAAGGACTTTTTAAAGAACCATATGCAACTAAAATTACATCAATTAGTTTTGTAATACAGTAGTAAATGTTTCTTTTGTGAATTCTTCATTGACATAATTATTCAACCCCTTAAAGACTACCACTCTGAATAACAGAGGTTCAATGAAGTGTTTTCAATCAGGTATTGAAAACACCTGTGGATATCAGGGAGCAGCAATAAAGCCTAATAAGCACCAATTAGGCAGCTTTAAAATGACTGTGATACTCAGCTCCTTCTAGACATTTACTGGTGTGGTTACAAACATGGTGAGGTCAAGAGAATGGTCCAGGAAGACAAGAGAACAGGTGATTACTCTTCACAGAAAGGGCAATGGCTATAAGAAGATTGCAAAGATGTTAAACATACTAAGAGACACCATAGGAAGCATCATTCGCAAATTCAAGGCAAAGGGCACTGTTGAAACGTTACCTGGTCGTGGCAGAAAGAAGATGCTGACTTCGACTGCTGTGCGCTACCTGAAGCGAGAGTGGAGAAAAGTCCCGTGTGACTGCTGAGGAACTGAGAAAAGATTTGTCAGATGTGGGTACTGAGGTTTCTGCTCAGACAATACGGCGCACCCTGCGTAATGAAGGCCTCCATGCCAGAACTCCCAGGCGCACCCCCTTGCTGTCCCCAAAGAATAAGAAGAGTCGACTGCAGTATGCCAAAAGTCATGTGGACAAACCACAGAAGTTTTGGGATAGTGTTCTGTGGACTGATGAAACAAAATTAGAACTGTTTGGGCCCATGGATCAACGCTATGTTTGGAGGAGGAAGAACAAGGCCTATGAAGAAAAGAACACCTTGCCTACTGTGAAGCATGGCGGGGGGTCAATCATGCTTTGGGGCTGTTTTGCTTCTGCAGGTACTGGAAAGCTTCAGCGTGTGCAAGGTACCATGAATTCTCTTCAGTACCAGGAGATATTGGATGACAATGTGATGCAGTCCGTCACAAACCTGAGGCTTGGAAGACGTTGGACCTTTCAACAGGACAATGATCCCAAGCATACCTCCAAGTCCACTAGAGCATGGTTGCAGATTAAAGGCTGGAACATTTTGAAGTGGCCATCGCAGTCACCAGACTTAAATCCGATTGAGAACCTCTGGTGGGACTTAAAGAAAGCAGTTGCAGTGCACAAGCCTAAGAATGTGACTGAACTGGAGGCTTTTGACCATGATGAATGGGCGAATATACTCGTAGATCGCTGCAAGACACTTGTGTCAAGCTATGCTTCACGTTTAAAAGCTGTTATAACTGTAAAAGGATGTTGTACTAAGTACTAAGATTGAATGTCACTTGGGGGTTGAATAAAACTGATAATGATGTGAGCTCAGAAAAGACATTTGTGTTTATTTCATTATAAATGTTATGTTATATTTGTCTGACCTACACGTGCCTCTTTGATTTAATTGTAAGCAGGATGACTAAATGATCATAATCAATGTCAAACCGACCAAAACAATCAATTTCAGTGGGGGTTGAATAATTTTGAACACAACTGTAAACATCATCACCTTCCATACATCTCCATATATAAATATATAGATTTATTTAGAGAGAGAAAAACTTGAACCTGAACGAGTGACTGGTTAAATGATTTTATTTAATGTCTGAAATTGAAAATATAATAAACTTAAAAAAAAAAACAGGTGAAAGAAAATTATAGAGAAATTGAATTTACTTTAAATCTCCTCAGTGACTACATGGTACATACATTATTAAGTAAGTAAATATAAACTACTACTAATCATGAAGTCTATTTATAAGATAAAAATTAAACTTTTCAAAAAATAGTTACACAAGGACCTTTATGCATTCCTGATGTTCTTTGAAACACTGTTCAAGTTTGAGACATTAAAATTTCTTAATGCATTTACTAGAGTCTTCATAATACAAGCTGAAGTTACTAATCCAAGAGAAGATTCTGTTCATATAAATTTAATTTGTATTTTATTCTGCAAAGCTGTAAAATTTAATCAGACAAATGTGCCTTTTTTGCCTCTGTACTGAACTGTTCAGATCTGAACTGATCTTTACTGTTGTTCCATTTCACCATTCTGGATGAACTGGAAGCACAGATACTGTAGATCAACCATTCAAATGCAAACTTAAAATAAACATTTGTAATGAATCACTTCAGCAATTTTTTTTTAGTCACAGTGTCTGGTTTTATGTGACTTTTCAGCAGGTCCAATTCTCCTCGAAACTCGTTCTAATCAGGGCATAGAATTCAGCTGGTGGTTTGGTAGATCAATAAAATCTTTAGAATGACTTGAACCATCTTCTAAACCTCTGTGGTTTACACAAAACTCCAGGAACATTCTGATATTGTGGGAATGGTTGATGTGAGCAAGTTCACAGATCAAAGAATTTGAAACATTTCACATCTGAAAATTTTAGGAAAAACAGAAGACAAAGACAACTCAGTGTCTGTAGCTTCATCAGTGTAGAGAGACACACGGCTCACTGCAGAGAGAAGAGATGCATAAGGTTGCATTGATATGGATAGAAATCCATTTCTCCTGATATTACTATCAATGATGGTAGAAAATTTACTGAACAGTTTGGAAGAATATCACAGACTAAAGCAGCAAATTAGTATGTAATGTTGTTTGTATTTTTAAACATATGGCATTCAGTTAACCAAGTAGAATAAAATGAGTGAAGTTGTGAAAGAAGCTACCAAAATAACACGTATGAACCGTTCAGACCATCACAGGTTTCAGAGGGTTTTGTGAATATTGATTTTTGTGTTTATGAAAATTGTAATGTTTTTGCAGTTTCTGCTTGTGGCCCAAATTCATCCCACTGTCCCTTTAAACCTATTTCTTACTTCATGGTGTGTGGATTGTCTTTAAAGCTTTATAAATTTAATGAGTTTTACCTTCATGTTATGATGCAGCTCTGAGTAAACAGTATCATCACCCACTCTGCTCTTTACTAGTTGTGAAAAGTAACAAATTGTTAGTTAATATTCTAAAACCTACAGTTCATCTACAGCACTGGTTAATTCTCAACTCTGATTGGTCAGCTGCATTTTAGTACATTATTGTTTCTATATTAACAGCTTGTCCACATGGATTTGAAAGAGAAATAGTTTCCTGTATTTTGTTCCTATTAATGTAGAGAGGAAAAAGAGATGCATAAATAATGACTGTTTAAAGCTGCTATATTGAAAGTGAGAACAGGAACTTGATTTTGTATAATTCCCCCATATTGAATGTAACTATATGTAATTAAAAAAAAAAAACTTAATGTTATATAATCTTAAACACGTAGTGACTAATATTGTTGGTGATAAAAGGAGAATAAAACACTTGACATGCTATTATAGGAAAATGAAAACTCCACTACTTTACATGATCCTGTTGTGTATCTTTTCTTTCTAACAGCATCAAACAGAGTGTTTTATTTATTACATCATTACATAAAATTCTTTATTACCTCTACCTTGTGCTCTCTTTACTTTTTTCATAGGTTTTAGTTGAACCTCAGCGTAAGTCACATCATTCATGCCGAGTTGAGCATCAACACCTGCAGAAGCAGAGAAC
Organism: Silurus meridionalis; assembly: GCF_014805685.1. Classification (NCBI taxonomy): domain Eukaryota; kingdom Metazoa; phylum Chordata; class Actinopteri; order Siluriformes; family Siluridae; genus Silurus; species Silurus meridionalis. The sequence goes on along the minus strand of NC_060889.1, from coordinate 34,158,821 downwards.
AAAACCATCTCAATGATCTTTAGTAGTATAATACATGACTGAATGTGATTACTTCCCAGTTTTATATTTTAATAAATACATTAAATGTGCATAATTTAACATTAAAAACACTCCACCATTCTTCTTGCTTGTCTTCTTCTTCTTCATGACCTGTGCGTAAGTAACTTCACTGCTCTGAGCTGCAGCTTCACCTGAACACAGTGCAGTGTGTTAATCACTACAGGACACTTCTGAACTTTACTGTATAGAGTTTATCTATAGTTAAGTCTCCAATAGTGAGAGGAAATGTCTAAACTAAAATAAATCTACTGTTCCACTCGTATCTGCCTGATCCACTGTCACATAAATGTGTGTTTCCTATATAAAAAAACTAAAAAATCTAAATACAATATCTGAAGTGAACGTGAAGATAAATTACAATAAATTGAGAATTTTCTAAATGAACAGATGCAGAAATAATCAGTCACTGAGACAGAATCTGACCAGTCTGAAGTGGTTTGTGTCCTGACTGAGAGTCTTCAGCTCCTGATCGCCTCTGATTCTGCTCTGATGTCTGATTGGATTTCTGTATATATATATATAATAAATAATTTAGTATTACGTTTGAAAGTAAATTAGGATTAAAGCTAGTAGCAGGTTTTAATACTTTTTTATCAGATTACAGCAGGAACCTCTCTAATACATGATAATACATTTAATTTGTCATAACAAATATCATGTAAACATAAATAACATGTTCATAACTGTTTTTGTGGGTTTTTTTTTTTTCAATATGGGTATACGTTAACTTCAGTTCTCAGACCTTTCTTCATTTTGTAGAACCACAGCAGGATCATTAATATCAGCAAAATGATGAACAAAAAGGACAAACTCAGTCCCACAGCCACTCCTACTGTTTCACCACTGGGTCTAGATCCTGAGATTGAGACAGAGCCTGGACAGAAAGAAGACCACATTTTACGCTTTTAAACACTGCAGATATAAACAGCATTATAAAAAGATTTTACAAGGATTTAATTAAAATATATATTTCTCACGTCTGACTGAGATCCAGCTTCTCGGTGACTCTCCTCTCTCTGGGTGTTTACAGTGGTAGAAACCTTCATCTGACTTTGAGACTTTATGGATGATCATCTCTCCTGTAGTCTGGTTCTGGACGACTGATCCATCTTTATAGAAATCAGCTCGGAGGTTTGAGGGATTTGTGTTACGATATAAACAGTGTAGAGTCAGAGGATGTCCCTCAGTCACAGGATGAACAGAACTCTCCAGGACCACACGACCATCTAGAACACAGAAAATCACAATTACACAGAAATAGTTCATATACAACATGAACATCAATGTTTAACTTAAAACTGTATCTAACTTATATACTGATATATTTTGAAGCATTCGATAGTGGGGCAGCACTGCTGAGTGCACCGAGCAATTTCACTGAATGTGGTCATTAAAAAAAAAATACATAAAAACAGCTATTTGTCAGAAAGCTGATAAAATGTCTTGATGTTCTGAATATTGTCTAGAAACATTTCTTTTTCTCTTTAAAAGTAAACACACTACATGAAGACTCACCATGAACTGTGATGTTGACAGGATTACTGTTTTCTCCAGATTCAGACTCACACCAGTAAACTCCAGTGTAGGATGTGGAGAGGAAGCTGATGTTACATGTAGATCCTGTAACTGATCCCCACTGTGAACAATCTAACACTCCTTCACTGTCTGTGTATCGTCTCACTGTCCATCCAGTAGAGTTACTCTGGTCCTCACAGCTCAGTGAGAGAGAGTCACGAGTAAAGTGTTGAGTTCTGCTGGGACTGATGATCAGAGACACTGGAGGAGATTCACCTTACACACAGAAGAAACACACACATATTATATATATATATATATATATATATATATATATATATATATATACACAAATTGTAATGTAATGATGATACAAGTGTGTGTTCAAAATGATGTCTATTGATTTGAAAATTAAAGCCACAGTGCACAATATGAGACAAAACACACACAGGTTTAACATGGAATAATCCAGAAAGCTGCTAAAAGGAACTAAGTTCAAGGAACAAAACCAAAACTGGAGAAAATCTTGCGATTGTTGTAAAGGCACAGGGCAACACAAAGGATTTAAACACAAACAGTGTTTATGGTGAAAATAGTAATAGGTGCACATGATCAGCATCACATGAGCTCAGAACCATGAATTTTCTCATCATTGTTACAAATCTGGAAATTGACTCTTATGGATTAGGGCAATTTACAACCTTATACATATTATTATTACTGATTAATAAATGTTAAACAAATCTTCTTACATTTATTCTTTTTTTTTTTTTAAGATTTTTTTAAACAAATAATATCAGACAGCTCAACAATCAGTTTCCTCACCAGAGATCCATAGAGGCTGTGGATTGCTGTACAGTGTGTGAAAGGCTGGTTCTCCTCTCTTTCCTCTACACACATAAACTCCTGTGTGATGAAGAGCAGAAGGACTGAGAGTGTAGTTGCTGCCAGATCCTCTGCTGCTGTCTGAGAGAAGCTCCACATACATGATAGAGACATGATTAATTTGTACTGCAGTTACACCGTCTCTGTAGGGAACAACTGTGTACCAGCTGAATGTCCAGTCTGTAGAGGAGTCTGTAACCTCACAGCTTAGAGTCACTGAGTCTCCTTCAGTCAGCCAGTTCTGTGGAGATACACTCAGTACTGCCTGTGGTCTCTCTGTTAAACAGGAAAAGTTTTTAATTAGTATATTTTTTACAAAAAATAATAAAATATACAAATGTATAATTGTGTTTGTGTTATCAAGCAAAATCACACACCCTTGTCTTACATTTTAAAAGAATACAAGTGCGAGGCGTTTGGACTTCATCTCTCTGCTTCTATACATGTGTGGGTCAATTCAACATCACTGTAATTCTGTATACTACTGACAGGATTGTGTAAAGTGCCTTTATACCAGCATTACTGCCAGCTAGATACTCTTTCACATAATAACAATATCTAAATGATCATGTTGTATCACAATGTATATAAAGTACAACCATGACCAGTTTATGACCGGATTAAAAACCCCACATTTATTTATTTTTTCCAAAGTGAAATTGACAGTGTTTGCTGTAATTTTTAAAGACCACATACAGTACATTTTAAAGCCAAAGTGACTGATCAGCATTTCTAGTATCTGATGTATGAGAGTGAATCTCTTTCTGATAAACACACATTTACCTGGTCTACTTACTTTACTTTGCCCTGTTACACTTTGTTACAGACAGGGTGACAAATACTTTTATAAACTTATATCAAAACATTATCTAAAAGATTATAGAAGAAATACACTTGTAATAATTATGCAGTCTTTGTCCTTGTGTTTTTAACAGGTTTAGGAGAGTGTGAATAAAATCATGAAATACCTTTTGCTGTAATCTTGACAGGATCACTGAGCTGTGTGTAGTAGTAGTTATAGTTATTATAGCTGTTGGTTGTTCTGCCTGCACGACACTGATACACTGTTTCTCCTGCATTATTGACTCTTGTACTGAATGTGTTGATGGGTACAGTGTTCACAAGCTGTGAATTTTTGTACCATGAAAACTCCCATGCAGTCATCTCCTTCAGCTTACAGCTCAGAGTGATGGTGTCTCCAGTGTAGATGGAGATCTGAGGATTTATTCTCACCGTGGGTTTGGGTTTTTCTGTTAGAATGAATGATGATGGTGTCTAAGCTGATTTTCACTTTACATCATAATCAGTGTCATTTAGATTCTATTAAAAATTTATGTTCTACATTAGTGATGCTCACACTTTTTCAGCTTGCAAGATGTTGTTAAATTGCCCATATCAGTCATATAATAAATTATACACACATTTAAAACCACATAAATAAACCAGTTAAATTTTATTTAATCTCTACAACCATTATTTATTATCATTGAATTTAAAAACAAACTTTTTCCAAAATACAAATTCTGTAAATATATTCATACATGTTTAATGTATGTATTAACAGGTATCTGTTAGCAATCTGAAATGGATATTGTAGGCTGTAGACTTTATGGAACACATAAATAAAGAATTCTTACACACTCGTGAGTCGATCACTGGTGAAAGGAAGCCAAAGTTATTGGCCAGCAGTTTCTTACAGGAACACTTTATTTTACACGGTAACTGAGTAACTACAAAAGACCAGCTAAACATTGTGATTTATTCTTCTACACTTCTGTTGTAACCAGTCATGACTTCTTTAATTTAATTTAATTTAATTTAATTTAATTTAATTTAACTCAAACTTTTAGAATTCTGAATTCTGAAATTGTTTACAATGGAAACTATTTAAATAATTTATTATAAGTTAAATAGATATTTTAAAGAAAACTTCACCACATTAACACTTACATTAGTGTTTTTTTTTTTGTTGTTGTTGTTTTAGCTTTTGAAGCATCCAACTTCATAAACTTGTGACTGAGCTGTTACTCTAGAAAGTGTAAAATATAAGTGCACTGTCCGAGCTGCTGTTTAAAAAAAATCAAAACCTAATCAAACCACTGACCAAACAGAATGCAGAATTATCAGTTTTGTGGTATTATTTTAAGTGTTTCTGCACACTTAAAAAACAAAAGGAAAACCATGAAATACCTGTTGCTGTAATTTTGACAGGATCACTGAGTCTTGTGTAGTCATAATCATAGTTTGTATATTTATTGTAAATTGTCCTTCTTGCACGACACTGATACACTGTTGCTCCTGCTTTGTTAAGTGTCACGCTGAGTGTTTTGGTGTATACAGTGCTCACAAACTGTGAATTTCTGTAATAGTAAAACATCATTTCAGATGCCTCCTGCAGCTCACAGCTCAGAGAGACTGTATCTTCAGTGTAGATGAAGCTTTGAGGAGTCAATTTGGGTTTTTCTGTTGGAATAAAGGGACAACATCAGAGCTGAAATGAATGAAGGTGTCAGATTTAACTTTCACTTTACATCATAAATAGTTGATTTACTGTGCTTTTATATATATATATATATATATTGGTAGAAGAATGCTGAGGATGGAGCCACCAGGTAGGAGGAAAAGAGGAAGGCCAAGAAGGAGGTTCATGGATGTGGTGAGGGAAGACATGCAGGTAGTTGGTGTAAAAGAGGCAGATGTAGAGGACAGGGTGGTATGGAGACGGATGAAGAAGAAGATAGAAGATATATATATATATATATATATATATATATATATATATATATATATATA
>NC_060889.1:34126650-34150968 GCF_014805685.1 Silurus meridionalis | reverse complement strand
AAATGAAGGTCATATGGCATTTTGGCAATATGGATATCTAATGTGATAATAGTTTTGTTTCATGTTTTCTGTGATCTTTGAATGGTAAAAAAAAAAAAAAGCTGCAGTATGCAGGGGGTTGCTAAAAATGGTCTATTAGTAAGATCAATTGATTGCAACATGCAAAAATTTTACCTTGTTAAAGTTTTGTCTTTAAAGCAACACAGAATATTAAGGTTATATTTGTCCAAAGTTATCAGTTTACAAAAATTCAGTTATTGTGCAGATTAAGCTTCACACCTCCTCCCTTCTACACTGCTGAACACACTGAATAAAAAAAACTACATACTAAACTATGGACTAAAACATTAATGATGCACAATGTGAATGCCTCCATTTCTGACCACCATCATTATTACAGAGAGACATAAATGTATACTAATGCAGATGTTAAGTAATTATATTTTGTTCCAAATGAAGTGGAAAGTGAGGGGGGTCTCCAAACGGTTTTGTAAGAGATCAGTGAGAGATAGTGGCGATAACTTTACCCAGCATATCAACAGGTAAAGTGTTAAACGGTAGCTGGGGCTTTTTCACACGCAACTTCACACCGCATGCAGCTTTTCACAGCACTGAATTAAAATAGAACAAACCACATCTGCAAACTGTCACTGCTCCGTGTGTTTACAGGAATAATGAGAAGTGTTTTTCTTGTTATTGCTCTTAACTTTTACACAGAGGTAAACAATGATAGATGATTATTGTAGGCAATAATTTAGAGTAAAGAACCTATGGGACATCAAGTTTTACTCAAAATACATATGTTAACTTTATAATCACATAATGATTAAAATGCACTCTAAATTTATGAGCAAAGAAGGACACAGAACACAGCAGTTAATGTGAATTATAATAATGTCTGAAGATAATGGTAACTAATGTGGGTTTCCACAAGAAAATGTGTATAAATATTGAATATATTGCCACTGAATTTCAGATCATCTCTGACATAAGTATGCTCTGAGATTAATTGTTGTTTACTGCAATAAACTCTATTTTGCTTTTTCTCATCCATATTGTCTTAATGACTTTTGAGAATAATCATTTTTAAACGTTATTGGTACCAGAAGACAGTTATTATTGGTCAGATTTTGCTATGACATTATTCAAAAGTGCATTAGTTTGGTTGTATTGTGACATTAAACTTGCTGGACTGATATTTTACTGCACAGACCACAATTGTAACAAAAAATATAAATGAAGGTCATATGGTATTTTGGCAATATGGATATTCAACGTGATAGTAGTTTTGTTTCATGTTTTCTGTGATCTTTGAATGGTAAAAAAAAAAATTATTTGTCCTTTTATTTTATCAGATCACGGAGCTCATCACTGAGCAGTAGATGACAGAGGAAACAGAAGATCAGGTACAGAGTTCAACAATACAGACTTGTTTACACACATTCGATTATTTAACTATAATAGTTCCTATAAGTAGTAACACATCAAACTAATATCCTAATCACACAAACTCATCACTCAGAACATTCAGGCTGCAGATGAACAACTTTATACCCCACCATTTACTCTAATGAAGACACAAAGAGAATATTTACTCACAGAGCATCACGGCGAGAGGACTGAGCTCCATCCTGTACATCTACTAACTGACTGACTGACAGAGCACTGGTGTGTGTTAAAGGCTTACCACTTCCTGTCTACCATGAGTGAGAGATAGAAAGAGAAACATGCTCACACATACAGAGTGATAATGTTTTAAGTGTCATATTGCAAAAGAAGTATAGTTTATTTTGGTTTGATAAAATTAACACACACACACACACACACACACACACACACACACACACACACACACACACACACACACATATATATATGTGGTCATAAATAGAATGTACCCATGCCTAGCATCCTGCTAGCCAGTTTCTAGTGCAAATGTACTGAGCCTCTTGCTGTGCTTTCTTTCTACACCTATGGCTGCGTGGCCACTTTGATCATTACAATAAATCTGCTAATGACACTATCGTGGTGAACCTAATCTCAGGTAATGACAAGAAGGCATGCTTTGAGGAAATAAAATACCTGGAGCACTGATGCTAGGAGAACAATCTCAACACAATTTCGCTGGTTACTGTTCACCTAAGATCAATAATATCCAGGTAGAGCAAGTGGACCATATTTTAAGAGTGTATAAATCTAGATTATTTTTTATAAAGATTTTCTGTACACAGCATTGCCCAAAGTCTCACTACTGCATCTGAAATAATTTAATTTGTAAGTCACACCCATGATGTCCACTGATGGAAGTACTTTTGTATGTCACTCTGGACAAGGGCATCTGCTAAATGCCACAAATGTAAATGGAAGTACAAATTCCTTCTAATCATTTTCTTTTAACAATTCAACGAGAGATCATAACTGAGACACAGACAACAACAGAACACAGAGAAAAATTTGCGAATTCCAACATTACAGACTAAATTATACTCATTATATTATATCTACTGTTTTCTAAATTTGTACTCTTACCTTTTGAATTATAAAAGCACTGACAATAGTTACACATCAAACTAAACCCTTTTCAGAGCTCATGAATATACTGGTCCCCCTGAGCAGTCATGCTGAAGTATACAAAATGCCCTAATCACACAAAAGATTTTGCACATTTACACAACAAATAAACAACTTTATACCCAACCACTCACTCTAATGACACAAAGAGAACATTTACCCACTGAGCATCACATGTAGTGGGCTGAGCTCCATCCTGTCCCTCTAATGACTGACTGGGTGACAGAGCAGTGCATTAAATCTAACCACTTCCTGTGTACAAAGTGAGAAATAGACAGATAAATATACAAAGAGACACACGTATACACACAGAAATAGAAAGAATGTAGGTGTTTCCTGTTTTGAGAGCAACATTGCAAAAGCCATAATGCAACAATCGACACGCGAATCTATTATCTGATCAAACCGGTATTTTATTTTAAATTGATTAAATATCTTTACAGTGACAACGTCTCTAGGTTACGTATGTAACCCTAGTTCCCTGAGGGAATGAGAAGCTGCGGAACGCTTTGAGAATGTGACTGAGTTGTCCATGCTCTGAATAAGGTGTTAGATCAATCAAAATTGAAGGCAGGCTGTCACCGGCAGGGTGACATCACGACCAGGAAGAATAAAACGCACATGCAATGAAGCCGACTTCAGCTTTTGTAACCGAGAAAGAATCGCTGAAGGGACGCGGACGTGTGGCAAAGAGATGCAGTGTCTCATTACCTCAGGAAACTAGGGTTACATACATAACCTAGAGACATTCCCTTTCACAGAGAGGGCCTGTAGATCACCTACTCTCCTCAGAGAGCAGATAGCCAGCAAGAATACAGTCTTAATAAACAAGTGCATCCATGAAATCTCGCCCAATGGCTCAAAGGAGGGCTCAGACAGGGCCTCCAGCACTACGGCCAGGTCCCACCCAGGCACTCTTGGTTGCCTCAGCCTCCGGGTGCCATGGAGAAAATGCATCAGGAGCGGGTCTCTACCCTGTGAATACTCCGACATGGGGCATGATACGGCGAAACGGCATATGTGTAGACTTTAATGGTGGATGGAGCCAACCCTTTGGCAAACTGTCCCTGCAGAAACTCCAGTACAGAACCAACTGGGCATTGGACTGGGTCCAATTTGTGCTAAGCACACCACACAGTGAACAGACGCCATCTCACGGCATACGACCTCCTCATGGAGGAAGCTCTGGATTGGAGAATCGTATCTACTACCTCGGTGGAGAGACCAGAACCTCAGAGCTGTGCCCCTTCAGGGGCCACAGCCACAGCTTCCACAATTCCGGTCAGGGGTGAACTATTGTGCCCCCCGATTAAAAGAGGAGATCTCTCCTCAGAGAAATCTCCCATGGAGGCTGCTCGAGTAGGGCCACCAAGTCCGCGAGCCACCGATGGCCCGACCACCGCGGGGCTACCAGGAGGAGATGGTCTCCGTCCCAGCGAACTCTCTTCAGAACTCCCAAAGCAACACCACGTGGGGAAGACATAGAGGCGCAGCCTCGTCCACGGCCACAGCTGTGCCATGGCATCCAGTACCAGCGGTGCATCCTAAACCATCTAGAGACTTACCGATGCCAATTGGATCCCACTGCATGTGTGGAGTTTGACATTGTACTTAAAGTGTTTAAAGGCTCTGGCATGGAGAAGCTGATGCTGGATCTGTGATGATCACAAATGTTGAGCTCAGTAGCTCCTACTTTTATACCAAAGACTGTTGAAAGAACATTTACTTATAATCTTATACTCCAGTGCTCATGTTAGTTCTTACTCTCCAGTGTTCTGTATTGTTGAAAGATTTATGATCAAACTCTTGATGTCACCCAAATGAGGATGGGTTCCCCTTTTGAGTCTGGTTCCTCTCAAGGTTTCTTCCTCATTACATCTAAGGGAGTTTTTCCTTGCAACAGTCGCCATGGCTTGCTCATCAGGGATAAATACACAAAATTCACCTTGACTGTTGATTTCTGTAAAGCTGCTTTAAGACAATGTCTGTTGTGAAAAGCGCTATACAAATAAACTTGACTTGACTTGACATATAGGGAGAACCACAGGGGACAGTGAAACGTCTCTGGAGTGTATAGAGAGAACCACAGGGGACAGTGCAACCTCTCTAGAGACGCAAACAGGTCTACTTGGGCTTTCCCAAACTTCTCCCAGATCTGCTCTACCACATGAGGGTGAAGGCATCACTCCCCAGGTTTGGACCTCTGACTTGACAGGGTGTCTGCTGCTTCGTTCAAACAGCTTCAGGGAGAGGAGCTTCCCCTGGGCCTACAGGAGGATCTGCCATGCCAGCCTGTACAGGGGGCACGAACGCAGATCCCACTGGTGGTTGATATATGAGGCCACAAAGGTGTTGTCCGAGTGGATCAACACATGATGGCCTCTAAGATCCGGGAGAAAACGCTTCAGAGACAGAAACACAGCCAGCATCTTTGTGCAATTGATGTGCCATAGCAGATGGGAACTTGCGTGGAGCGGCCACTCATGACCATTTCCCACCCTGTGAGGTACACATCTGTTGTTAGCACTATGCGCTGACCAGGGACTCCCAACATGGGGCCTTGAAGTAGGAACCTGGGATCAGCCCAAGCATCTAAGGCATGTAGGCATTGCAGCGTGACCTTGATCATACAGAGAGGATTGCGCTTCTGTGAGAACCCATGGGCTGTAAGCCACCACTGAAGGGTCTCATGTACAAGAGGCCAAGTGAAATGACATTGAATGCTGCTGACCCGAGCAGTCTCTGAAATTGCCTGACAGTGGGTGACTGCACTTCTCTGACCTTCCTGACCGCCATAAGGATGCCGGACCGCTAACTTCTATGATCGAGCTCTGATCGAGCTAATAATAACAACCTCTTAGTTGCCGGGGTTGAGCCAGCTCAACCGATATCCCATTGTTCTCAGGTGTTAATGTTTAGCAATAGGTTAAATAACAAGGGAGAAGAGTAACCATGACTAAATATATATAATTCCCAGGCTCTAAATATTTTACACTAACATAAAAATATTTTATGTTATTGTAATTTTTTTGTGTAATGCTTAGCTTATTATTAAAAATAGCTGCGACTCCGCATCCTCTGTAATTTAGACGGGCCTGGTGCTCCCACTGCGCCACTAAACAGATCATCTACATGTGGGACAGACACAGCTCCAACACTGAATCAGAAAAAGGAGAAGAATGCACACAAAATAGACATCAAAGAGTGTTAAATTAAACAAATGACTATTTTCCCAAACCTGGACAGATTAAATATTCAAATAGGAATAGTCTCCTGCAACTTACTTGAATTGGTTCAGGGTGGAGTTTTTACTTAAATATGGACGCTTTGTTCTGCTGCTGCCCTCTGCTGGCTGCTAGAGGTGTGGCATAACTAATACAGTAACAAAAGTGAATAAATATTTATTTTTACAAACAAATGTGTATGAAACTATTTAACTACTACAGTTTTCCATTAGTAGAAATGTGTGATGTTCCTTACTGTAGACACCAAATAAAAAATATATGCAGTTATGTAGACTGAGTTAATGCTCATATCCACCCTTGGAAGCTTGATTTACACATCCATAATTATGACTATTAAATTCCTTTGCTTAATTAGGAAGGACTGCACTGTTGAAGTTATCTAGCAGGTTTTGACACATAAAACTTACATTTTATTTTATAAAAAGCTTTTATTTGTGTGAATCTACCAAAGTCAATACATTGTAATGCTTTTCCTTTTTTTTCTCATTACTGTGACTTTCTTACTTTTCTCACAATCTTGACATAACAAAAACTGTTTTTTGACAAAGAGACCAGTGAAAATATAACACAAAACAACACAAAACAACACAAAATATATAACAAAATATATATTAGAGGAATACAAAAAAAATGTTAATAATTGTAACTTCTTTTGGTACAAGTATATCATTATATAAAAAATATAAAATGGTAAAAAAAAAAAAAGCTCTTTAAAAATCAATATTATTATAAAATCCACAAAGCCCCCAAGTATAAGCAAAAATTAAGTTATCTGACAGTAAATGCGTCCTCTTTTTGGAAATGAACAAACATCCACAAACTGGCCTCTGCTCCCAGGTCTCTATTAATAATACTTATAAGAAATGTTTGTTTGAACTTGTACTGAGATGTTTGTTTTCTGCATAGATCTTTTTATTAACATAAATGCAAATGTAGGCCATAATCTTTTTTTTCTAGCAAGTCTATTTATGCTATCATTTTCCTTTGAAAACTTGTTCTGTGCACAGGTCAGATCAAACAAAAGCTCAATACAGGAGCTAAAAACATATCAGTCATCAACATGACGTCCATTAATAATATTCACCAACACAGTCAGTTTTATTTAACAAATCAACTGATCACGAGAGTTCATCACTAAACAACAGACAGCAATACAATGACAAGGACAAACAAGTTTAGGTACAGATTTCAACAATACAGACTCCTTTACAATAATTACATGATTTAAACATACAGTACTCTTTACTGTAGTTACTCATTAAACTGTGCTCTTTCTATTTCACATTCAAATTACTGATCTACCTGAGCAACCATGCTGAGGTACACACAACATCCTAATCACACAATAATCACATCAGTCAGGACATTCAGACTGCAAATAAACAACTTTATACCTCAACACTTTTAATGAAGACACAAAGAGAACATTTACTTACAGAGCATCACAGGAAGTGGACTGAACTCCATCCTGTCCCTCTACTGACTGATCGACTGACTGACTGAGAGATGTGTCCTAAAGCCTCACCACTTCCTCTGTTCTCACAAAGACATATAGAGTACACACAGACGTTCACGGACACACACACACACACAAACACACACACACACACACACACACACACACACACACACACACACACACACACACAAACAGAGCTTTTGATCCCTTTTTGATAAAGACAGTTAAAACAGACAGTTTTAATAAAAATTAGACATTAATTAAACAATTAAATGCACATTATATTAACACAGTCCACTTTATTAGGAAAACATGCGCACCTGCTCATGAATGCAGTTGCTTAATCAAGCACAATGAATAGAATAGTTTTTAGTCACATATACATACATATACACACAGAAAAATAGGGGTATCGTTTCTGTACCTAAAGGTACATTTGCCATGAAAGTACCCTGTAAGGTACAGGAAATGGTCCTTAAGGTGACAACTGTGAACCTTCGTTTTAATTTAAAGGTACAAAATTAGTTCTGGCAGCAAAGGGTACATAATTGTACTTTTAACAAGCTTAAGGTTCATTATGCAGCAAATCAGAGATCACAAAATCATAATTTAAAAGCCATTGGCTCGTCTATTCAGAAGGCGGGATATCTTCTTTGCGCATTGCAGAGTGAGTGCATTTTTTTCTCACACTTGCAATAGGAGTGCGTGAAATGAGCGAAAATGTCGGTTAATTGTGCATCCCTGTCGAGTTTTTCTACAGATGAACTAATTCAAAAAGTAATTGAAGCTGGAATACAGATTAACGAAGAAGAGGAAAGGAAATTCAGGGGTAAGTAACCGAATCTTGATTTTTTTTTCTGTTCATAGCATGCTACTGTTAGCTCTCAATAACATTTACAAGCATAACTTAAACTATCGTTAACTACGCTCAGCACGTTATGGCTTGTTGCTAGTTGGGTTACACACAGTTATTTTGTTCATTTAGTCAAGTAAGCCGTGTAAAATGCTTCCACTTAACATCTCCATTTAGCCACTGCACAATTGGGCAGCGCAACCCATTTTTCCCGCTTCGCGCCGGCTGCTGTGGAATATCGAAATCTGCTCAAATTAAGCTTTTTCTTTTTTGGATTTTACAACAAAAACTTACATAACATATACTATAAATGTTGTTTCTTATGCTTAAAAGCGTTTTGAATTTTTTTTCAGGCTAGACTATCACGTCTTGCACAAGAGCTCAGCGTTGTTTTTTTTCTCCTTCGAATTTGTTTCGAAGGGGTGGCATAGTTGCTACACAGCGTATTTTTTCTTTCTATCAAGAATATACAAAATGTTGTGTTTAACTCTTCTCACGAGTGTTATAACCCGCAGTATTTTGTGGATTGTATTGCATTGTATGGGATGTGTGGTTTATGTGAGCAGGTGCTATCTGAGACTCTGGTCCAGGTTCTTCTCTGCACTCCAGGTCGGAAGCAGGAATCAGGATCTCACTGTGATTATTTTGCTATTTAGTTCTTGTATTGTAAAAACCAGCTATTGATCTACACCCGTCCTGATGCCGAGTTTGCTTTGTCTCGTTGAAGTTTGCTGGCTGATTGTAAATAATCACTGTTATATAGTTGTAAATATATGTACATGTTTTCTTGTTCACCAGTAAGAGGGGTGTGGCTGCCATTTCTGTTGGGTGTGGGTTTCTTCTCTGTTTTTGGTGAGGGAGTTGGGAAAGTGATTTCTTTCTTTTAGGTTTGTAGGTAATACAATTTTGTAAAAGTGTTTTTGTTTGCTATTTTGACCTTGTTCCACCCTTAAGTGTTTCCTGGTGTTGTACTGTACACATTTCAATTTTATCTGTTATTAGATACACCAATGTTTGTGTTCCATTCTTTCTCACATAATACCAAGTATATTAACATCCATTACCCCGTGCCCTGAAGACCTACCTCTTCCTGAAACACTTAAATTAGCACTTTCCAAGTTTGTAGAATTCAAGAGTTATATTTATATTAAGGTTGTAATCTGGTGTACAGTGTAGTTTTATTCATTACTAGAGACTCAAAGCACTTTTGTACATTGCTCTGGATAAGGGCGTCTGCTAAATGCCGTAAATGTAAATGTTTGAGGTGTAGCACAGCCTCTTACAATAAAAAAATAAAATGTTTTTTTTTTTTTTTTTTGCAGTAATTTTATGCTGGGAAATATTTTTTCCTGATACAGTAATAAGTGTACTGAATTATACTACAGAATCCAGTGATCTTTGAAAGAAACACTTTATTAATCCTATATTAGAAATTATATTGTTGCAGCAGAAGACAAAAGACAATTTAAAACCATTAAAAGACAATAATATAGCAGTAAAATTGGGATTCATACATAAATCAGTAACAATAGAAATAAAATAAACGCTGCCTTGGTTCATTTATATTTTAATTATTATTATTATTGTACATGTTTACATAAAATATAAAATGGTAAAAAATGCTGGTAGTGATAAAGGAACAAGAAGAGTATTCTCATTACTTCATATGATACATTATTGCTACCAGATTCAACAATTCAGTGAATTGATGATGCATTTATTTAATAAAACCAAAGATTTTATCTAAAATCTCCTCAAACAACTAGAATTAAAATTTCACACATCTGAAAAAAGACAAACTAACTACAGTGTCGAACTGAGATTGGAAGTCTATTTATCATAATTCAGCTTGAAAACAGCAGTACAAATACAGTAGTAATAAAACTAATACTGAGAAAACACAAAACATAATGTTATTTCCACATCATGTTTCAGATAACCGTCAATTAACTAGTTTTTATATTGCATTGATGCAGAGCTTAACTCCAGTAACTCTCCCAAATATACTAATTATCAACTTACATCGATCCTGTTTTCCCATCAGAATAAAATCCTACAATGATGTGATTTGTGTTTAAAGAGGTCCAGTAACTGATGGAGAATTACTTTATATTTTCTAGACAATTATTTTGTGCAGATTTCTGTGTTTGTATGAGCCTCATTACATATACATGAAATGTTGTGGGGTTTAAATGTGCAGGTCACCATGTTGGGATTAAACTCACTCCAACAGCAGACACTTTTATTTCCCACATGCTAAATGGTATTTTGCAGAAGCAAAACGTTCAGAAAATGATTATTTTCTCTTTAAAAAAAAAAAAAAAAAATATATATATATATATACTCTTAGCATTAGCAGCATGTAGGCTTTATTACAGACTACACACGTGTTAACTTTCACCTCATGAGCAGGTTTGCAGACTAAACTAAACAAATCCAGTCAGAACAACAATAATGTCCATTAAATGCAGAGCAATTATTTTAAAATCCCAACAAAATATTAAAGAACAAGCAACAATGACTTTAAATCCATCCTCTTTTAATAGATGTCTTTAATTCACTCCTCTATAACTGCATTCTTAATTCTGTCTTCATCAGTGTGAGCTGTTAAAGAAATGTATAAATTCACATAATTGGTTCATTTTAAAGTTTATTTCAGATGTTTATGACAGAAAAGCAACCAAACGGCATTTGATCTCGTCCTAAACACAGCTTTAAAGTGTTTTGTTTTAATGGAAGTAGTTACTTACAGAAGTACTGAAAGAGTTCTTACCTCGAGCTCTGTAACATTTGACCAGCAGAATGATGGTGATCAGCAGATATGGAGATGCCGTCACTACACTACTGATCAGCATGAGCTCTGAGAATGGAGCTTCTACATGTGATGGACCTGATACTGAATACAATTATTATATCACTCTATTAATGCTGAACTGAAGTGTTTTTGCTTAAACTACAGTACAAGTAAACCAAAGTTTAGCAAAGCACTTGAACACACTGCATTTTGTAAACAGACTTATATAAACTACACATTATACAGTAGGTTACTTTATATCGGGATACCTAGTTTAGCTTATAAAGACAGAGTTTAGTTTAGATGGACGTGATTTCTCACATTTAACTGAGATCCAGCTTCTCGGTGACTCTCCTCTCTCTGGGTGTTTACAGTGGTAGAAACCTTCATCTGACTTTGAGACTTTATGGATGATCATCTCTCCTGTAGTTTGGTTCTGGACGACTGATCCATCTTTATAGAAATCAGCTCGGAGGTTTGAGGGATTTGTGTTACGATATAAACAGTGTAAAGTCAGAGGATGTCCCTCAGTCACAGGATGAACAGAACTCTCCAGGATCACATCACCATCTAGAACACAGAAAATCACAATTACAATATAATACAATACAATATGTAAAATATATATATATATATATATATATATATATATATATATATATATATATATATATATATATATACTTTAATCTGTATTAAAATTAATACTTAATTATGGCCAAAATTATTAAAGCTGGCATGCTACTCATTATTAGAATGGTAGGTCCATGTAATTTCACAATAAATGATGAAAGTAAAGCAGACTACAAACTGGACTGTGTGAAAATATACTGTAAATCAGGAGAATCTACAGCACCTGAAATATGTATAACTTAAAACACTTCATGCTGTTTAAACATAATGTTTAATAAAGTGTGTGAGTGTGCAGAAAAGGAATCCAATAGTATAGCTTTTAATTGTAAACAAAAGTAATTGTGAGAATGGAGGAGTAAAGAGAAACTTCCACACATGACAGTAGCATTGAGCTCAGAGTCGTGCAGTTCCATTTCCCTCCACTATCTACATCTTTATTTATAATTTAAGGTAAAACACACAGCACACAGCATGCATTTTTAATGATGAAGTTTATTGATATAAAACAAGTGAAACAGTGATTAATTTTATTATCATTGTAAGTAGAAGTGAACTTGTAGTCCGTTTGGAAAACTTACACACACATACTCAGAATTATAAATTATATTTACAATTAATGAACTGAGAATTTTTTTTTAACAGTTTGCTGAATTTTA
The DNA here is from genome assembly GCF_014805685.1 of Silurus meridionalis. Classification (NCBI taxonomy): domain Eukaryota; kingdom Metazoa; phylum Chordata; class Actinopteri; order Siluriformes; family Siluridae; genus Silurus; species Silurus meridionalis. The sequence continues at coordinate 34,138,757 of NC_060889.1, read as the reverse complement.
AACTCCTGATGTTCTGAATATTCTGTAATGAAACATTTATTTTTCTCTTTAACAGTAAACACACTACATGAAGACTCACCATGAACTGTGATGTTGACAGGATTACTGTTTTCTCCAGATTCAGACTCACACCAGTAAACTCCAGTGTAGGATGTGGAGAGGAAGCTGATATTACATGTAGATCCTGTAACTGATCCCCACTGTGAACAATCTAACACTCCTTCACTGTCTGTGTATCGTCTCACTGTCCATCCAGTAGAGTTACTCTGGTCCTCGCAGCTCAGTGAGAGAGACTCACGAGTAAAGTGTTGAGTTCTGCTGGGACTGATGATCAGAGACACTGGAGAAGATTCACCTTCAACACAGAAAACAGTCATGTAAATACCTGTGATGAATATTACATTGATAATGGAGGTGGGTTTTCAGAATGCTGTTCATATCATCTGATAATCAAAGCAAATATTCTAAAACATTGATCAAAACATAAACAGATTTAAAAGGGGATTATGCATAATCCTAACAAAAATCTAATCTAGGACTAAAAACACAAAAAAGTCATGCAATTTCTGTAAAACACACAATTGGCAGAGACACAGGACAACACAGAGGGTGGAATACAAATTGTGTTTTAGGTAAAACTCAGACAAGAACATTAAACATTTACACCACCAGAGATAATTTACTCTGTACATGGCTTATGTCCTCAATGTTGCAAAAGAGAAAAACTTTGGGTTCTTTAACTGTCTGATAAATAATAATAGCTAAACTGTGTATTAATCTGATCAAGCATTAACATTAATTTATGTTCTATATCACAAAACCCATCAGTTAATGTTCCTCACCAGAGATCCATAGAGGCTGTGGATTGCTGTACAGTGTGTGACTGACTGGTTCTCCTCTCTCTCCTCTACACACATAAACTCCTGTGTGATGAAGAGCAGAAGGACTCAGAGTGTAGAAGCCTCCAGATCCTCTGCTGTTGTTTGAGAGAAGCTCCACATACATGACATAGTCAGTATTTTTTATTTGAGTTACACCGTCTCTGTAGGGAACAACTGTGTACCAGCTGAATGTCCAGTCTGTAGAGGAGTCTGTAACCTCACAGCTTAGAGTCACTGAGTCTCCTTCAGTCAGCCAGTTCTGTGGAGATACACTCAGTACTGCCTGTGGTCTCTCTGTTACACAGGAAATATGCTGAAGTAAGAAACTTTTCATGAATAATGACATATGAAAAAAATGCATATATTCTCGTGATGTGGCCAGTGTATCCGTAATTTATCAGCAGTCATGTTTTTTAATAAACCATTTAAACTATGTAAATGAAACTAAACTCAGCCATGTTTATCTACAAAATAAATATACACTATGAAAACAGCACATCTTAGTAAAAGTAAACTTTACTTAATTCTCAAAAAAACTTTGATGCCACTCATTAGCATTATTTAATTTTTGATTTATGATTAACTTAAATCAAAAAAGAATATTTTATATATTAAGCGGATTTGTTTCACATTTTAAGTACTGTTTATTATTAAGTTAGAAAAAGTTACAGATACTAACTATGGAAGAAATTCTACTATTACATGTAGTTAAGTGAGTGCAAATGTTCTTTATTAGATATATTGTTAAATAAAATATTTCCCACAAAATCATAGACTTTATTAGTAACACAGTTTCATTGTGAACTACACCAACAATAACAATATAAATAAAAAGTGCTAATATTACATTAGGGGTAGTTTTAGTACTACAGTAATCCCCCGTTTATCACGGTGGTTACCTTCCAATACCACCCACAATAAACAAAATACCACGATAAACGAATGACACCACAAAAAAAATGCTATTTTATGTATACAGTACTGTATTAACATTTTACTTAATTTAATAAATAATAATTTATAAAAACAATACATTAAAAAAATATATTTTTATTAATACATTTCATTATTTCAGCATAAAACTTTTACCTATACGTTTTTTTGGTCTATTGCGGATAGCACAATATACCAAAAAACTTTGTTTTATCACGGGCACAAGATTCGAACTGCGGTAAATCGGGGGGTTACTCTATTTTCCGTTCTTAATTATAATATATTTGTCATTAACCCTTCTGACTTAACTACAGTTTCTGTCTAGAGTTCAAGTGTTACACTTCCATATCCGTGTTTGTAAGAGCATGTTTAGACTTCGTGTTTAGACATTTCTCAAACATGTACTGTATACTGTGTATACACCCTCTCCCCGAATAATCTGGTAAAAAAATATTGGATGTTTTGCTTATTATATCTATACAAAACAGTAATTAAGGGTGTATATATATATATATATATATATATATATATATATATATATATATATATATATATATATATATATATATACACCCTGCTATTTTGCAATTTCTCCCACTTAGAAATCATGGAGGGTCTGAAATTGTCATCGTAGGTGCATGTCCACTGTGAGAGACATAATCTAAAAAGAAATCCAGAAATCACAATATATGATTTTTAACTATTTATGTGTATGATACAGCTGCAAATAAGTATTTGAACACCTGTCTATCAGCTAGAATTCTGACCCTCAAAGACCTGTTAGTCTGCCTTTAAAATGTCCACCTCCACTACATTTATTATCCTAAATTAGATGCACCTGTTTGAGGTCGTTAGCTGCATAAAGACACCTGTCCACCCCATACAATCAGTAAGAATCCAACTACTAACATGGCCAAGACCAAAGAGCTGTCCAAAGACACTAGAGACAAAATTGTACACCTCCACAAGGCTGGAAAGGGCTACAGGAAATTGCCAAGCAGCTTGGTGAAAAAGGTCCACTGTTGGAGCAATCATTAGAAAATGGAAGAAGCTAAACATGACTGTCAATCTCCCTCGGACTGGGGCTCCATGCAAGATCTCACCTCGTGGGGTCTCAATGATCCTGAGAAAGGTGAGAAATCAGCCCAGAACTACACCAGAAAAGCTGGTCAATAACCTGAAAAGAGCTGGGACCACCGTTTCCAAGGTTACTGTTGGTAATACACTAAGACGTCATGGTTTGAAATCATGCATGGCACAGAAGGTTCCCCTGCTTAAACCAGCACATGTCCAGGCACGTCTTAAGTTTGCCAATGACCATTTGGATGATCCAGAGGAGTCATGGGAGAAAGTCATGTGGTCAGATGAGACCAAAATAGAACTTTTGGGTCATAATTCCACTAAACGTGTTTGGAGGAAGAAGAATGATGAGTACCATCCCAAGAACACCATCCCTACTGTGAAGCATGGGGGTGGTAGCATCATGCTTTGGGGGTGTTTTCTGCACATGGGACAGGACGACTGCACTGTATTAAGGAGAGGATGACCGGGGCCATGTATTGCGAGATTTTGGGGAACAACCTCCTTCCCTCAGTTAGAGCATTGAAGATGGGTCGAGGCTGGGTCTTCCAACATGACAATGACCCGAAGCACACAGCCAGGATAACCAAGGAGTGGCTCTGTAAGAAGCATATCAAGGTTCTGGCATGGCCTAGCCAGTCTCCAGACCTAAAACCAATAGAGAATCTTTGGAGGGAGCTCAAACTCCGTGTTTCTCAGCGACAGGCCAGAAACCTGACTGATCTAGAGAAGATCTGTGTGGAGGAGTGGGCCAAAATCCCTCCTGCAGTGTGTGCAAACCTGGTGAAAAACTACAGGAAAAGTTTGACCTCTGTAATTGCAAACAAAGGCTACTGTACCAAATATTAACAGTGACTTTATCAGGTGTTCAAATACTTATTTGCAGCTGCATCATACAAATAAATAGTTTAAAAATCATACATTGTGATTTCTGGATTTTATTTTAGATTATGTCTCTCACAGTGGACATGCACCTACGATGACAATTTCAGACCCTCCATGATTTCTAAGTGGGAGAACTTGCAAAATAGCAGGGTGTTATATATATATATATATATATATATATATATATATATATATATATATATATATATATATATATACATATTGTGACGATATAAGCATCTAGAATATATAATTAATAGAATTTTGTATAATATTTAAATGATATATGAATAAATTCAATATACAAACATTGCAAACAAGCATTTGAACGCAGTAAAGCCGCAGTAAATCATGTTTAAAGACAGATAAGTTACTGTTGTAGTATACAGTACAAATGCTATAAAAAGAGAATGGAACGGAGAAATGCAACAAGTTAACAGGCTTCTTAAAAAATTATTATATATTTATATATATTGGTGTAAATAATATTTTACTGAAAACCACAAAAGTGAATAAAAATGTGATCATTTGCTGCTGCTGTTATTTGCTGCTAATAGATTTAGTGTTTGTTCGCACCGTTTTAATTGAGCCCATCAATATGTCTCAAGTAACAACAGAACAGTTACAGTGTGACGTTCCCGAAGTTACAAACACACAGTTTACACAATAGCACTTCATTAAACTACAACATTTTCACATGCTGATGTTTTGCCTTCAACTATGACTCCAGTGTGTTTTATGTGCTTGTGCATCACTGTGGTAATCTATCCCACACAAACTCCGCTTTGCATCATTTGCAGGTTTTACAGTCTTACAGTATTTTAATATAAAATGCTCCTATGCTTCAGATGACATGGGAGCACACTTTTTTTCTACTGCTAGTTGATTCTGTAATTTTTTCTGCTGTCATTGGATCTCACCAGCCACAGATGAAAAATGCCTTATCTATGTATAGATAAAATTCTAGATGGATGCATATTTCTCTCTAATATGTTAAACATCATGTAAATATTGTATACATTTTTATAGCAAATGAGAATTGACAAGAGTAAATCATGGCTATACCTTTTGCTGTAATGCTCACAGGATCACTGAGATCAGTGGGATAATATTTTGACTTGTAATTTATCCTGTGTGCGCGACATTGGTACACTGTTTCTCCTGCATTTTCTGCTGTCACTTTAAGTATGTTTGGATGTTCAGTGTTCTGATGCTGTAAATTCTCAGGTTTTTTGTACCACTGAAACTCCCATCCAGTCCCCTGCTGCAGCTCACAGATCAGAGTGACGGTGTCTCCAGTGTAAAAAAAGCTCTGAGGATTCACTCTCACAGTTGGTTTTGGTTTTCCTGTTCGTATGAAATTATGACTTCACTTTACAATATTAACAGCAGAGTCATTGAATTAAGCTCAAAATGTTTACATATAAAGCAAGAAAAAGACACTCACCTGATACAATCAATGTAACAGCATTACTGATCTCTGAGCTCTGAGAGTCTTTTCTCTTTCCCCTGCAGGTGTAATTCCCACTCTCAGAGTGTTTAACAGACCAAATTATAACATTTGGCATTAAACTGTCTATGGCGACGTCAATTCCATCACCTGTGAAACTCTTTGTATTTTTATACCAGCTGTATGTCAATTGAGAAGCATTAACCTGTACCTCACACCTGAGATTAACAGTCTCTCCAATGAACACATGTCTATCAGGCTTTATGGACACCACAGCTTTATGAGTCCCTGTAAAACATACTGTTATTAACAAATCTGATATAAAGTAATATATAGAATATAAAGTAATTACTAAGGGTACACTAATAATATATTTTTAGTCTGCGTATGAGAACATGTATTTTTTTATACTGTGAAGTGTAAACTTTTTAGTATTAAGAAATCACCTTGAGCCTGGGCCACTAGTAGAACTGAAATCAGCACTAATTAGAAAAGAGAAACAGAACACGAGTTAAATATGAAAAATTTTTATCTTTGACTTTTAATGAAAACTGCATGTTAGATACAACAAAACCACAAGATTAAACCTAATTTAGGACTACCGTTTTTAGGAAACATTTAATCTCTCTCTAAATAATAACTAAACAAAAATTTCTGCACAAAAATAAACAAACACCAGCTTTTACTGTGGTCACTATTTTACTGATTAATGTTAAAAAAAGTTTTTATATGCACCACATTTGAATAATATTATAATAATTACACATATAAAGGTGTTCACTTGTCCTTTACCTTTACATTTAGGACCAAAATAACAATAGTGTTATATTTTTATATAAACTATAATTTCTGTGTATCAAAGAAAAAATGAACTGCATAGTGTTTGATTTTTTGTTTTCCATTACTGGTGTCTATGTAAAATAGTAATGTTTAGTAAGGCAAAAAATATTTTCCAGGACCAGAGCCTGCTTGCTTCTCACCAGAGTGGGAGAGAGCCCATTTAACCAGGGCGGGCGAGACCCAAACTGAATCGTATAGCCTTGCTCTACAGTGTGCAGGATCCAGGGCACCATGCAGGATCCTGCACAGGGGAGAGCGCATCCCAATGCACTTTCTTTGCACTTGCCAGTATGAAGTGCTGGGAAGGAGTTGTTGCTGCGCCCTACCAGCAGCCCCATGAGAGCGGCACAATACCAAAGATAAGAACACAAAAAAATTCTCTCCAAAACTTAAAAATATGTGCTCCAGCAGAACAGTGGCTTTGGTGTAATACAAACTAATTAATAACAGAAACAAAAGCATTAAAATAAATCCTTTTAAAATTCTCCATTGCAAATCACCTGATTTTTAGGATTTTTCTATCTCTTTTTATTTGGCACTGCAGACTTCATGTTCAGTTCAGCAACCTGTCACCTGCAGAAGTTCTCTGATGACTCTGCCATAGTCGCTCTGATCACGGATGATGATGAATACAGGGACTACAGAGGACTGATTCAGAACTTTGTGGACCAATGCCAACAGAGCTGCCTCCAGATAAACGCAAGGAAAACCAAAAACTGGTGGTGGATTTCCGCAGGCACAAACACATTATAATACCACCAGTGAAAATTTAGGGAAAGGACATTGTGAGAGTGGACTCTTACAAATAATTGGGTGTTCATCTGAACAGCAAACTGGACTGGACAGACAACACTGAGGCAATTTATAAGAAAGGGTAGAGCAGACTGGACAAGCTGATCAGGAAGGCCAGCTCAGTCCTGTGGATTCCCCTGGACACTGTACAGAAGGTGGGCGAAAGGGGGATGGTAGAATAACTATCATCATTGCTGCAGAACGCCTCTCACCCCCTGTATGAAACAGTTTCATCTCTGAGCAGCTCCTTCAGTGACAGACTGTTACATCCTAAGTATCTGAAGGAGCGGTACAGAAGGTCTTTTCTCCCTGCTGCTATTAGACTTTACGATCAAAGCTGCTCCCAGTGAACCAGTCACCGTAATACACACTTATTATTGTCAAACTGTGCAATAATAACAATAACAAAGTATCTTAAACAACACGTGCAAAAACAGAAGAAAAAAAAGTGCAATATTACCTGTGTGCATTATTACCTGCGATACGTGCGTAACAAATTACTAGTAGTCTCTTTTTTTCCCTTATTTGTATTTATAAATTGTGTTGTGTATATACTGTATACTATAGTATGTATCTATTCTTTTATATATTTGCATTTATTTTTTTCTTTGCTGCTGTAACAGAGAAATTTCCCCACTGGGGGACGAATAAAGGTATATCTTATCTTATCTTATTTTATCTAATCCAGTGATACTGCTTGTATTCACTGGTCTGGAAGTGGCGAACAAACCCTTTCCTGGGCTGAGACAAGCTAGCTAGCTTCAGGGTTGGCCGATCTCTCCTCACGATGTCTAGCTTTTCTTGAAAATTTATTTTTAAGTATGTCCGTGACCAAATGAATTACTCTTCCTCTGTAGGTGTAAAAAAGTCTAACTCAGATGTATTAATGTGTGCAGAGATACACACGTGTTTTGCCAGCCGAACTTGGCTGTAACAATTTCCCGTCTGACCAACCAATCAGAGAACTGAAAAATGCTGACGTGGATTAGATTGACATGGCAGAACATAGATCTGATCTGATCTAATTAGATAAAAAAAATCTAACATCCACATACACATACTGGAAGAAGTGCAGCCAAGAAAAACGCTACAAAATGAATAGAATAAACTGTTGGGAATAAAATAATACAATTTCATGGAATACATATTAGAATTTAGGTTTTAAATGTACAGTTGTGTTCAAAATTATTCAACCCCCAATGCTGTAAATGGTTTTAGGGAATTTAGTGTACATTTGTAATTGTATTCAGAATGAAATCCTACAAGGACTTCTTAAAGAACCATATGCAACTAAAATGACATCAATTAGTTTTGTAATACAGTAGTAAATGTTTCTTTTGTGAATTCTTCGTTGACATAATTATTCAACCCCTTAAAGACTACCACTCTGAAGAACAGAGGTTCAATTAAGTGTTTTCAATCAGGTATTGAAAACACCTGTGGATATCAGGGAGCAGCAATAAAGCCTAATAAGCACCAATTAGGCAGCTTTAAAATGACTGTGACTCAGCTCCTTCTAGACATTTACTGGTGTGGTTACAAACATGGTGAGGTCAAGAGAATGGTCCAGGAAGACAAGAGAACAGGTGATTACTCTTCACAGGAAGGGCAATGGCTATAAGAAGATTGCAAAGATGTTAAACATACCAAGAGACACCATAGGAATCATCATTCGCAAATTCAAGGCAAAGGGCACTGTTGAAACGCTACCTGGTCGTGGCAGAAAGAAGATGCTGACTTCGACTGCTGTGCGCTACCTGAAGCGTGAGTGGAGTAAAGTCCCGTGTGACTGCTGAGGAACTGAGAAAAGATTTGTCAGATGTGGGTACTGAAGTTTCTGCTCAGACAATACGGCGCACCCTGCGTAATGAAGGCCTCCATGCCAGAACTCCCAGGCGCACCTTGCTGTCCCCAAAGAATAAGAAGAGTCGACTGCAGTATGCCAAAAGTCATGTGGACAAACCACAGAAGTTTTGGGATAGTGTTCTGTGGACTGATGAAACAAAATTAGAACTGTTTGGGCCCATGGATCAACGCTATGTTTGGAGGAGGAAGAACAAGGCCTATGAAGAAAAGAACACCTTGCCTACTGTGAAGCATGGCGGGGGGTCAATCATGCTTTGGGGCTGTTTTGCTTCTGCAGGTACTGGGAAGCTTCAGCGTGTGCAAGGTACCATGAATTCTCTTCAGTACCAGGAGATATTGGATGACAATGTGATGCAGTCCGTCACAAACCTGAGGCTTGGAAGACGTTGGACCTTTCAACAGGACAATGATCCCAAGCATACCTCCAAGTCCACTAGAGCATGGTTGCAGATTAAAGGCTGGAACATTTTGAAGTGGCCATCGCAGTCACCAGACTTAAATCCGATTGAGAACCTCTGGTGGGACTTAAAGAAAGCAGTTGCAGTGCAAGCCTAAGAATGTGACTGAACTGGAGGCTTTTGCCCATGATGAATGGGCGAAGATACCCGTAGATCGCTGCAAGACACTTGTGTCAAGCTATGCTTCACGTTTAAAAGCTGTTATTACTGTAAAAGGATGTTGTACTAAGTACTAAGATTGAATGTCACTTGGGGGTTGAATAAAACTGATAATGATGTGAGCTCAGAAAAGACATTTGTGGTTATTTCATTATAAATGTTATGTTATATTTGTCTGACCTACACGTGCCTCTTTGATTTAATTGTAAGCAGGATGACTGAATGATCATAATCAATGTCAAACCGACCAAAACAATCAATTTCAGTGGGGGTTGAATAATTTTGAACACAACTGTAGGTCAGTGCTTCAGATAGTGTTTAGGCCAGGAGAGAAAGCTTTGCTGGCCATGACCGCCCATCACTGGTTTTGTACGTCATCTCTTTCATGATATCAACTTTCAATTTCACTAAATTGAACAGTCTAAATCCATGGTCCAACCTGTAATGTGTGAACAGACTGCTTGCTTTTTATGGCAAACACTGCATCCTCCAAGACCGATCAAGCACTGAATACAGTTTGATTACTTTGTGAACAGAATGTTTCATTTTATAATGGCAAATTCCAGCTTTAAAATGCCCCAAAGAGCACAACTGTCCTTAAAATGGTCACATTGCAAGGAGTTCAGTGTCCTTTGGTGACACCTCAATTGCCAGATCTGTTTCCAATCTTTGAGATGTAGGAGAATGAAAATTTCAGAGCACATGCAGCTTAACAAAATCTGCAGGAATTAGATATAAGCAGGGGTGAGAATCTCAAAGCCTTCTGTTGGATTCATAATAATCTTTTAGGTCAACTTTGTGGTGCCTCAAACACATTAACAGTTAAAATGTTAACTTAGATCTTGTTTTCACACGTCCAGTTTCACACCTCCTCCACTCACATTGTTAAACTGACAGAAACTAAACCACAAGCTCAAACTGCTCTCTGCTACCAGGCCTCTATTAATAACACTAATGAGAAGTGTGTGTTCTGGGTATTTGTGCACTATTGCTTTGCATTTGTGTGGTATTATTGTGTATAAGTTTGAATTTGTTGTATCGAGATGTTTCTCTGCACTGAACATAAAAGTAACAAAGTCAAGTGTTGATCAAGACATTTCCTCAGAAAATCTACTTAATGGAATCATGTGAAAAAAAATCATAATAAAGTCTTCAGTAAAGACCAAGCAGATTCTCACCATAGCAGCTCAAAACAATGCAGTTAATCACAGCAAGAACTTCCATTGATGATTTATACAAACACCATCCAGTCATTTCCTTTCAGCAGATCAACAATACAAACTATACAGACTTGTTTACACTCATAACCCTATTTAAACTCCATGTTTTAAATTCACTCTGATTGTTTCTTCTTAGAAATCAGTGTAACTGCTTTCAGTAACTATAACTATAGTTCAACATGTAAGAGTACAAAGAGAACATTTACTCACAGAGTATCACAGGTAGTGGACTGAGCTCCATCTTGTCTTTCTAATGACTGACAGAGTGACAGAGCAGCGGTATGTCTTAAAGTCTGACCACTTCCTGTGATCTCACTCACTCCGACAGAGGCAAAGAGAGAGAGAGAGAGAGAGAGAGAGAGAGAGAGAGAGAGAGAGAGAGAGAGAGAGAGAGAGAGAGAGAGAGAGACTTTTTATCTTTTACAATCCTTTATCTGACACAAACCATGTTAAATGCCAGATGATATCAGGTTTGTTAGTTTTTTTTTTTTTTTACACTCGCAATCAGAAGTATTGAACCCCCTCACCTCAATAGACAATACAGTGATGTTGATGAAAGATAATGAAAATAAATAATAGAAAAACTCGTGAAATAACAAACAATATTTATTGATACGTATTTAAGTTATTTTGACAAAAGAAGTTGACTTAACTTTGAAGTTCAAATGAAAATTGTAAGTCTTGTAACACATGAGCATGTGCAGTAATATTTAACCCCCAGCTTCAGTACCTTGTGGAGTGCCCTTTAGTTTTTATAGCTTCTAAAAGCGTTTTTGATAAGCGCTGACAAGCTTCTTACACCTCTCGATTGGAATCTTTGCCCATTCTTCACATGCAAAAGCCTCTAACTAAGTTATGTTTGACAGCTTCCAGGCTTCAACTGCCTCCTTCAAATCCCCCCAAAGATTTTCAATTGGATTTAAATCTGGTGACTGAGAAGGCCACTCCAGGACACTCCAGCATCTTTTCCCCAACCAAGCTTTGGTTGATTTGAAGGTGTGCTTGGGATCATCGTTTTGCTGGAAGATCCAATGATCACCAAGGTTTAATTTGTCAACAGAATCCATGAGTTCTGGGAATCCATGATGCCAGGTACACAATCAAGATTGCTAGTTGCCAGATTGCCTGCTGCAGAAAAGCAGCCCTACATCATTATTGACCCACCTCCGTGCTTGACCGTGGGGATGGTATTCTTCTGGTCATAAGCCTGACCTTTTGCACACCGCTGGTCCATATGTCCAAAAAGTTTGGTTTGGTTTCATCAGTCCATAGAACTGTCTCCCAGAACTCTGTAGTTTTATCCAAATTCCTCCTGGCATATTCTAGTCGACTCCTGATGTCCAGAATCAACCGTCGGCAATGCAGACACAAACGAGGAGGAAAACCCGCACCCCTGGCCTCATATTGAAAGCATGTTTACCTTAGTAAAAGTGCGAGAGCAGCTACATTATGAGGTGTCTTCTGTGTCTGCCAAAGCAAACGGACATTTGAGCATTCAAAACTCAACATCTAACTTGAGGAAACATGTAGCGGTAAGTTCCCA
>NC_060889.1:34105446-34126550 GCF_014805685.1 Silurus meridionalis | reverse complement strand
ACAAGACAGAATACAGGGACAACCGGTGTCTCTGACTGTCTTCTAAATTAAAGAGTGATCAATTGAAAAACCAAAATGGGGCTCATCCTTGCAGAAGTGTGTGTGCGTGTGTGTGTGTAAGAGTATCTCAGGCAGTTGCAACAAATCGGACAGCATTATCAGGATTGATCATTGCTGTTCTCTTTAGCCTACAGATATGGACACTGCTCTGAGGCAGATTCTCCAGCAGAACCAGAAGGAGAGGAGATGCAGAGAAGAGAAAACATCAAGGTAGATACATTCCTCTTCATGTAGATGTACACACATGAAGCTTCTCTGTTCATCTGCATTCTGTTACACAGAAACGAGTCATGATTGAGATCAAACTGCAAGATGAAGGACAGCAGACTGAAGGACACAAAGAACCATCAGAAATGGGTGAACAATATCAATGACAATGAAGCTATAAGAACAGATAAACAACCCTATAATATATTACAGTGTTTTATATGTTTATCTCTGGTGGTTTAGTGGTTAGGATGCGGCGCTCTCACCGCTGTGGCCTGGGTTCAATCCCGCACACACACACACACACACACACACACACACACACACACACACACACACACACACACTTGTATCCTCATTGCATTACAATTTGTATATATATATTTTTTGTTTCTTCTGTGTTGAAGGTGAATCTCCTCCAGTGTCTCTGATCATCAGTCCCAGCAGAATTCAACACTTTACTCGTGACTCTCTCTCACTGAGCTGTGAGGACCAGAGTAACTCTACTGGATGGACAGTGAGACGATACACAGACAGTGAAGGAGTGTTAGATTGTTCACAGTGGGGATCAGTTACAGGATCTACATGTTACATCAGCTTCCTCTCCACATCCTACACTGGAGTTTACTGGTGTGAGTCTGAATCTGGAGAAAACAGTAATCCTGTCAACATCACAGTTCATGGTGAGTCTTCATGTAGTGTGTTTACTGTTAAAGAGAAAGAGAAATGTTTCATTTCAGAATATTCAGAACATCAGTAGTTTACAATTCAACAAACTGTTCAAGAAATTGATTTTCCTCTCTACATTAATTAGTAAATATTATTGTGTAATTCTGAGTATGGATGTGTGTAAGTCATGTTTTACAAACTGACTACAAGTTCACTTACATACTCACACTGATAATGATAATACAATTAATCAATTACTGATAATCAATCAGGGACATCAGAGAACATGTGATTTCTCTCTGTTTATGGTGATTACTGCCACTAATTCATTTATGTTTAATGTTTAACCACCAGCACCATCAGGGACTTCTCCAATTCTAGACACAAATTGTGCCAAAAAACTTCCCTACATTCAAAAGAAGAAACAAGAACATTTTTCTACCAAATCTTCCTTTTTTATATTGTAAATGTGATTTTCTGTGTTCTAGATGGTGATGTGATTCTGGAGAGTCCTGTTCATCCTGTGACTGAGGGACATCCTCTGTCTCTACACTGTTTATATCGTAACACAAATCCCTCAAACCTCCGAGCTGATTTCTATAAAGATGGATCAGTCGTCCAGAACCAGACTACAGGAGAGATGATCATCCATAAAGTCTCAAAGTCAGATGAAGGTTTCTACCACTGTAAATACCCAGAGAGAGGAGAGTCACCGAGAAGCTGGATCTCAGTCAGACGTGAGAATTTAACATTAATTTCTATCTTTTTTTTTTTTGTAGAAAGCTTTTAACAGTGGACAATGTCTCAAAGCAGCTTTACACAGAAATCATATCACTATTTATTTAACTGTAACTTAATAAGTTGAACTCTGTATCCCTACATAATATAAGCTGTAGTGTGTAGTTTATGTAAATCTGTGTACAAAATCCAGAGTGTTCACATGTCATATTACTCCTGTGCGTAGAAATAAGCATTGATTTACTTGTGCTGCAGTTTGAGTTAAACATGTTCAGTTCAGCATGAATAAAGTGATAGTCTAATTATTTTGTATTCTGTATCTGGTCCATCACATGTAGAAGCTCCATTCTCAGTGCTCATGCTGATCAGTAGTGTAGTGACGGCATCTCCATATCTGCTGATCACCATCATTCTGCTGGTCAAATGTTACAGAGCTCGAGGTAAGAACTCTTTCAGTATCTCTACATTTCACATAATGAGTCACTTTGATGAGTGCAAGAAAAACATTCCACTCAAATCCACACCAGTGTTAAAGCACATGATAAAAATGTATTTACAGTAAAATGTAACTGTGAGTATGATATGATATAAAGTTTGCATCTGACAAATGCTTTAATTGTAGTTTTATTTTACCTTCACCACCTTCCCTTTACCACACCTTCATAATGTACATGAAGTAAAAATAGGAACAATAGTGCAGAAGTGGATTCTATAAGTAGATGTTCTGACTTTTCCATCATATTAACAGCCTTTAGATCATCTTTAACTTTTAAGGTATAAAATTAAGAGGTGAAATTTTAAAAGCATAAAACAGTTGGTAATAAACTGGTTGTAATAATTAATAAAGAAACTCAGATATATTTTGCAGTTACTGAAGATGACTTAAATGGATATTTATTTTCTAAAACATTTTTTTCTGAATCACTGTCACTCGTCACTTCACTCTCATTCATAAGCATTAAAACAAACCCTCTTTAAACTGTGTTCAGGACGAGATCAAATGCAGTCTGGTTGCTTTTCTGCCATAAATGATGTGAATTTCTTTAACAGCTCACACTGATGAAGACAGAATTGAGAATGCAGTCATAGAGGAGTGAACAAAGTTTATTTACAAAAAGAGGATGCATTTACTGTCAAATCAGCATTTTATTATTGCTTATTGCTTTGTGTGGATTTTAAAATAATACAGAAATGTTATTTTAATGTTATGCTGTTATTTGTTCTGCATTTTATAGCATCCTCATTGTTCTGACTGGATTTGTTTAGTTAAAGCCTGCAAAACTCCTCATGAGGTAAAATTTATCATGTGTGTTATAAAGCCCACATGATGTAATAAATAAATAAATAAATAAATAAATAAATAAATAAATAAATCTTTAAAAATATATTGTTCAAGAGAAAATGTTGATGAAGTGTTTGAGGGTTGAGTTTCCTTCTGCAAAATATAATTTGACATGTGGGAATTAAATGTGTACCAATGTAGTCACCTGCACCTTCAAACCTCAAAACATTTCCTGTAACTGTAACAATGCTTTTAAAAAGCACAGAAATCAGCACAAATGGTTGTTCAGAAAAAAAAAAGCAATACGTGCTGGACCTCCGTTAACACAAATCATACCATAGTAGAGTTTAATTCAGACAGAATAGAATAAGATGAAACAGTATCAGGTGAAAGATGGAAATCTGCATTGTTTGAGAATCTAAAGACTAGAAGGTGTGTTGTGTGCTAGAACATGCACTAGTGACATTTGCTTTATATCCAGAGAGTGAATATGGTTTCAGTTGCAGGATTTGAGAATGAAAATGTGCAGTGGAATAGTTTCCAGTGTAGGTTGTATTTTCTGTAAAGGTGACTGCAGTCAGAGCGGTTGGTGAGAAGCTCAGTGTTACTGGAGTTAAAGGAAGTACATTTTTTGCATCGATGCAAAATAAAAACAAGTTCATTGGCTGTTATCTGAATTATGGTGGTGAACATTTATTGTGTTTTGTGTTTTCTCAGTATCAGTTCTACCACTACTGTATATGTACTGCTGTGTTTTCTTCTTTTCTTTGTGAGATTAACTCAAGCTGAATTACAAGGAGTAGACTTTCAATCTAATTAAATAATAAATAAATAAATATAAATAAATAAATATATATACATATATATATATATATATATATATATATATATATATATATATATATATATATATATATATATATATATATACACAGTGCCCTCCACGATTATTGGCACCCCTGTTTAAGATGTGGTCGTGGACCTCTAAAATTCTCCTTTTCTTAAAACAACATAGAACCCAAATGCAAAAAAAGAAAAATCCAACCTTTATTTAAGTACATCACTTTGGTGGTAAAAAATCACACATTTAGAAAAAAAACTTGAAATCATGTGTGCCACGATTATTGGCACCCCTAACAATTCCTCTGAAAAATTTAATTTTTTTTTTATATATTTTCTGTAGTTGCTAAGGTTGGTCAGGGTATCTAGGGACTTTTAATTAGTAATTCATGATTTCCTGTTTCCTGGGGTATAAATATGACATGACACAGAGGCCTAATTCTCTTACCCATTTGTCAACATGGCAAAGACAAGAGAACACACCATTCAAGTAAGGCAGATGTGTGTCGACCTTCATAAGTCAGGCAATGGCTACAAGAAAATAGCCACCGCCTTAACTTGCCGGTATCTACAGTCAGAGGAATCATTAAGAAGTTTAAAACAACTGGAACAGTGACAAACAAGGCTGGAAGAGGTCCCAAGTTTATCTTGCCACAACGCACAGTGAGGAGGATGGTAAGAGAAGTAAAAAAATTTCCCAAGCTCACCGTCACAGAATTGCATCAAAGAGTGGCATCTTGGGGTCACAGAGTCTCCAAAACAACCATCAGACGCTCTCTACATGCCAACAAGCTGTTTGGGAGGCATGCAAGGAAAAAGCCTTTTCTCACTAACACTCACAAACATAAACGTCTGGAGTTTGCTAAGCGGTACTGGGACTTCAACTGGGATCGTGTGCTTTGGTCAGATGAGACTAAGATTGAGCTTTTGGCAACAAACACTCTAAGTGGGTCTGGCGTAAAACAAAAGATGAGTATGCCGAAAGCACCTCATGCCCACCGTGAAGTATGGTGGAGGATCTGTGATGCTGTGGGCCTGTTTCTCTTCCAAAGGCCCTGGGAACCTTGATAGGGTGCATGGCATTATGAACGCTTTGAAGTACCAGGATATTTTAAATAAAACCTGATGGCCTCTGCCAGAAAGCTGAAGATGGGTCGTCATTGGGTCTTTCAGCAGGATAATGATCCAAAACATGTGGCAAAATCTACACAAAAGTGGTTCAGCAGTCACAAACTCAAGGTCCTCCCATGGCCATCTCAGTCCCCAGACCTCAACCCAATCGAAAACCTGTGGGGTGAGCTAAAGAGAAGCGTGCATAAGAGAGGACCCAGGACACTGGATGATCTAGAAAGATTGTGCAAAGAAGAATGGTCAAAATCCTCTCTGTGTTCTCCAATCTTGTGAAATGTTATAGGAGGAGATTAAGTGCTGTCTTGTTGGCAAAAGGAGGTTGTACAAAGTATTAACATCAGGGTGCCAATAATCGTGGCACACATGATTTCAAGGTTTTTTTTTCTAAATGTGTGATTTTTACCACCAAAGTGATGTACTTAAATAAAAGGTTGGATTTTTCTTTTTTGCATTTGGGTTCTATGTTGTTTTAAGAAAAAGGAGAATTTTTAGAGGTCCACGACCACATCTTAAACAGGGGTTCCAATAATCGTGGAGGGCACTGTATATATATATATATATATATATATATATATATATATATATATATATTAATACATGTTCTATTAAATAAATGCATCATGAATTCACTGATTTTAATTTTTTCACCTGGTAGTAATAATGTATTATATGATGTACAAGTAAAAACACTGAGAAAATTCTTGTGCCTTTTTCAATATTAGCATTTTTACAGTTAAAAAAATGTTTTTATATAATGATGTAAATAAAAATATGAACCAAGGCAAAGTTTACTTTGTTTCAATTGTAATTAGTGCACATATGAATCTTTATTTTACTGCTAATGTCAAGGATCCACCTGCCACGCCCCCTTTGGTGGCTCTCTATGCCTCCGCTCTCCCTAGAGCTCCAGGTTTAACCACGCACACCTGGAGCTCATCATCACTCATGCCTCCACTCTCTCTGAAGCTCCAGGTTTAAGGAGGCACAGCTGAAGCTTATCATC
This sequence comes from Silurus meridionalis, assembly GCF_014805685.1. NCBI lineage: Eukaryota > Metazoa > Chordata > Actinopteri > Siluriformes > Siluridae > Silurus > Silurus meridionalis. Next base: position 34,120,620 of record NC_060889.1, on the reverse strand, counting down.
ACTCCACCCTGCTCCTACAAATACCCCTCACTCACATTCACTCCCCGTTCGTTATTGTTTATGTTGGACTTCCCGTACTGCATGTTTTGGCGTTTCGGTGTTCATACAGGACTTCTCTCATCCGTTTCATCCAGACTCCAGAATCTGCAGCTGCGCTTCCCTCCTGTGCATCTCGGATGGAGGATTCGCTGTGCCACGATGAAGCGACGGCCAAGCTCCGCCTCTGGAAACACCCGGAAGCACCCACCACGCCTCCCTGCGGGTCTTATGGGATTCCCGGCTCGCTTTTCCGGTGATATGGCGGAGTGGAGCGTTTTCGTATGGAGTGTGGGTAAATATATGAGCTTCTATCCCTCCTCTTACACCACCGAAACAGCTAAAATCAGGCGCCATATCTCCCTCTTGTCTGGAGACTCTCTCTCGCCAGTAAGCTGTGGAGCTGCTCGAGGGGATTTCCGTCAGGTACTCATTTCATTGAGCTTCTCACGGGGATGTTCGGGGTGAATCCGGCGTATCTGCTGTGCCACCCTCTCGATTCTGAGCAGGTTCCACCCCAGGGTTTCCAGAAGGACTATTTTCCACTCAAAAGTCCTGAAGAGCTCCGTTCCACTCCAGAGTCCTGAAGAGAGCTCCGTTCCGCTCCAGAGTCCTGAAGAGAGCTCCGTTCCGCTCCAGAGGCCTAAAGAGAGTTCGGCGTCGTCCCAGGACCTCCAGGAGAGCTCGGCTTCCTCTCAGGACCTCCAGGAGAACTCGGCTTCGTCTCAGCACCTCCAGGAGAGCTCGGCTTTGTCCCAGCACCTCCAGAAAAGCTCGGCTTCGTCCCAGGACCTCCAGGAGAGCTCAGCTCCGCTCCAGGAGTCCACAGAGAGCTCCTCTCTGTCCCAGAGCGTCTCCGAGCTCCTCTCTCCTTTTAAGGAAAATAGGTCCCCTGGTGGTCTAGTGGTTAAGACGCAGCGCTCCCACCGCTGCGACCCGGGTCAGGGGACCATCCCCAGCCACTCTTAGTGCCGGTCCCAAGCCCGGATAAATTGGGGAGGGTTGCGTTAGGAAGGGCATCCAGCGTAAAAACATATGCCAAATCAAACGTGCGGAGGATCCGCTGTGGCGACCCCTAACGGGAGAAGCCGAAAGAAACTTTAGAAGAGCCAAAGGTTGAAAAGTAAAACCTACGTCTTTGTTGTCCTCTAGTGGTAACTACAGGTATATTTTTCATAATTTCCGCTAGTACTGGATTTTTATGAAAGGTTTATTTTAATTCACCTGATCATCTTTGATCATCAGTCTGCTCACAATCTATATTAAATAGTGTTGACATACCTGAATGTTTCCAAACGTAGATCATTCACTTAATGTAAAATAAATATCTACATGTTTTATGTCTTCATGTAGGAAAGCAAGCATAAAATTAGATTCCTCATAGGAACTTTATTAACAGTAAAGGAAAAGTCATATCACATGCGTTCACCAGCACAACATTCTCTCTTCTTCTTCTTCCCTCTTTCCTCTCATGTAAACCTCTATCAGGAAGCTTGAGTGCCATCTAGTGGTGCATTAAAGTAAGAACATGGAGGATGGAGGCCAGCCACGCACCATTTGTGTGCGCAGAGCAGATAGTTCAGGGCAACGAGCAGATGTAGCAGCAAATTCCTCCTGAGATACGGCAGTCGGGCCAGTAGCTAGTAAAGCAACAAACTCGGCTCTGTATCTGACTCAGCATCCAGTAAAAGGCAGGGGCAGGCGTGATAAACAATCTGCTGTATGATTTTCAGATCCAGCACGGTACTCAACTGAGTAGTTAAAACAAAGCAACCGAGCAGCCCACCAGGCTATGCGTATACCAGCTCTATCAGTCCCTTTTGTGGTCAACAGCGTCGTTAAGGCTTGATGGTCAGTTCGCAGAGTAAATTTGCGACCCCACAAGCAGGTCCTCCACTTCTTCAGCGACAGTGCGTTCTTGACCATCAGTGTATACTTGTGAGAAGACAGCGCCTAATCCGTAAGCAGACGCGTCAGTAGAGATGACCACTGGCAGCTCTGGGTCAAACAATGCGAGAGCAGGACTGTGTACAAGTAGCTTTTTTATCTCAGCCAAGCTTTGTTCGGCTTCATCCGACCAGCAAAATCCACTCTCATCTTTAAGGCATGCACGCAGAGGCACCACTACAGAAGCAAAATTGGGAATGAATTTGTTGTACCATGAGAGGAGACCCAGCAGAGAACGCAATTGTACAGCATCTGATGGTGCAGGAGCATCAACTATTGCGGTGAGATGTTCCTGATCCAGCTGAATACCCTGTGATGTCACCACATGTCCTAAAAACTTCAAGCTCTGCTTTCTGAATTGACATTTAGACTCATTCAGCAGCAACCCAGCATCTTTGAGACGTTGCAGCACACTCTCTAACGCCTGATCATGCTCCTGTGGTGAGCGTCCCCACACGATGATGTCATCTAGATAATTTGCAACGTTCTGGAGTCCTTTTAGAATGACAACCATCATCTTCTGAAACGCAGCTGGCGCCGATGCCAAACCATAAGGTACCCTGCAGAACCTGAAGAGACCCTCGTGTGTAATGAATGCAGTGAGATCCCGGCTGTCTTCATGAAGAGGTACCTGATGGTATGCACTTTCCAAGTCTATAGTTGAAAATACAGTCGCACCTTGCAGTAATGTCATCATCTCCTCCATATGTGGCAATGGATAGCTGTCTACTATAACTGCCTTGTTGGGCCCTCGCAAATCCACACACATGCGAATCCCTCCCATTTTCTTTTGGACCACAACAATAGGAGAAACCCATGGAGAGGAGTCAATTCTTTCAATTACGCCTGCATGCAAGAGCCGATCCAGTTCTACGGAAACAGCATATCTCACAGAGAAAGGTAAGCGACACAGTTTGTGTCTGACAGGGGGTACAGAGTCAGAAATATTAACCTTGTGTGTAAAATTTTTTACACAGCCCATTGCAGGGCGCTGTGATGTAAGGGTGGAAAGGGAACAGACTGAAGCAGATTGTGGCGGCAGCAGCACAGTGTGACCATCAAATCGAAGCTGGAGCCCCTTAATCAGGTCCATGCCTAGTAAAGCTGTGCCATTTTTCACGACAAAGAAGTGTGCAGGACAGGTAAGGCCATATTTAGAGACCGATGCAGGTAAACATCCTAGTACTGAAATTGGCTCTTGTAGATAAGTAACTAAGCGGGCAGTAGGAGCTTTTAACGGCACAGTGCGGAAATGCTGGTCATACAGTTGTTTCGGCATTATGGACACTGACGAGCCAGAGTCAACTGTAAGTTGCAGAGACACAGGTGTAGCAGTAGGCGTAGCTGTTATGGTTACATCACACATTAATCGGTCACTAGGTCCAGGTAGGTATAGAACACAGACTTCTGGTAATTCAATTGAATGAACTGAACGAGTAGGAGCAGAACGCCAAACTCTTGCAAAATGTCCAGTCTTATTACAATTCTTACATTTAGCAGATGCAGCAGGGCAGTTCTGTGCGTTTGCCAGATGTCGAGCAGAGCCACAGCGGAAGCATGTCCGAGCTGTTGAAGCAGAAGCTGAGGGCTTTGAAGAGGTATGTGCTTTGGCCTTCGGACGCTGTCGTCCATATGCAGGTGTGGTATGTATGGCGTGTACTGGAGCAGAGGTGCTTGTAGACATTGATTTTGCCTGAGCATCAGCAGCCTCTAGTTGTGTTGCTATTGTAATAGCAGTCTCCAGTGTCAGTTTAGACTCCACTAATAATCTTTTACGAATGCGAGGGTTAGCAATGTTTTCAACTACCTGGTCATGCAGCATGTCATCCAGATTATCAGCAAATTCACAAGTTGTACCCAAATCTCTTAATGCAGCTATGTATTGCACCACAGTTTCATCAGTCCTCTGTACACGTTTCCTGAAGGCATGTCTTTCCACAACCACATTTCTTTTTGGAACGAAGTGCTCTTCCAAAGCTTTAATAGCATCTGCCAGACTCTCACCAGTATTAGGCAGTGTATAAAACAGTCTCTGACCTTCAGTTCCAAGACAATGAAGAAGCAAAGCACGTTTTCTAGCTTCCGGCCAGGAATCTCCAGTCGCATTAATTACCAACATATAGTTTTGAAACATCTTCAGCCATGTTACTAGTGGTATTGCAGGCTCACCGGGGCAAGGCAAAAAATGATTTGGAAAAGGAGCACTTACTGAAGCCATCTTCAGGAACTAATGTGGAGAGAAAAAAAAACCGTCCTCGTCGCCAATTTTGTTATGTCTTCATGTAGGAAAGCAAGCATAAAATTAGATTCCTCATAGGAACTTTATTAACAGTAAAGGAAAAGTCATATCATGTTTCATTAGTGTCGTCCCCCTTCTCTTCTCTGTTGGTACAGTTAAAATGGTTAAAAAAGTTGAGAAAACAAAAAAAATCGCTTTTCATAAATAAAAACTGAGAATTAATTAGATGATTTATTTTAGCAAAGTTTTTAGCCGTTTTATTAGATACATTAATACTGTATCTAATATTTACAGAATAAACATTTTACATTCTATTAATGTTTTCTTCTTCTATCCAAGAAGGTTTTGCTGTAGATGTAGAAAATGCAGTATTATATACAGTATTGTGGAGTGAATAAGTGAATGTAATTTGTGCTTCATGGTGTGATGTGAGAAATGAAGAGGATGATTTTCTCTATATTACAGGATCTGTATGCAGTTTCCTCAGGTTTATTTCATTCAGGTTTGTTAGGTGTGTATGGAGGTGTGGAGCTGCTTTATCCTGCTTATGGCTGTGATCAATATAGAGTTTAATCCCAGGAGCAGTGGATGAGTCCATTACAGGAGACCATACACACATACAGTACATTCATACACACATACAGTACATTCATACACACTCATTCATACACACATACAGTACATTCATACACACTCATTCATACGTTATTCAGTCATTTAGAGGAGCCAGTCCAACTTCCTGACTGTTAAAAAAGTGGAAGAGATCCACATATAGAGAACTTGTTTAACTCCATTCAGACAGCAGCCTGAGCTCAGGATTAAACCAGGAACTCTGAGATGGCAACAAGACCCACTGCACCACCATTAGCCCCTTATAACCGCACCTCATCACCTTCCAAACATCTCCAAATACAAACATCATCAACTTTCTTAAATCTTCTAATATAAACATATTCGCCACCTTCCATACATCTCCAAATATAAACTTTATCTGCCTCCCCCTCACCCCATCCTGACCATGTTCTACAGAGGGACTATTGAGAGCATCCTGAGCAGCTGCATTACTTCCTGGTTTGGGAACTGCACCGTCTCTGATCGCAAGACCCTACAGAGGATAGTGAGGACAGCTGTGTGACTGATCTGCACAACCCAGACTCAAACACACAATCGTACTCACTTCACACATCCATGTCTTCAGCACCATCCATATTACATCACTTCACTACTACAAACTGTTTACATGCTGATCTTTTCTTTTTTTAACTGCTGCTATTGCTTTTTTGAACAAACCATTTTGTTTACATTTTGTTTAATTACAATGTTCACTCCTGTACTCAGTTCTCTTTTACACACCGCAGTGTGTAATTTACAACAGCTTTACTGGCAGTGCTATTTTGTGTTTTGTGTATTTGTCCTACACCGTCTTGTGTTTTCTTTGCACTGTCTGTCTTGCACTGTTTGAAGTTGCACACGATGCACTTTATGTGGCGAGGACACTTACTAATCCTCAGCTCTGTGTTTTCCTGTTATGTAGCTTTATGTTGTTTTATGTAGCACCAGGGTTCTTTAGGAACGTTGTTTCATTTCACTGTGTACTGCGTCAGATATATATGGTTGAAATAACAATAAAAGCCACTTGATAATCATCTTCCATATATATCTCTATATATAAACATCACCTTCCATACATCTCCAAATATAAACATCATCGCCTTCCATACATCTCCAAATATAAACTTAATCATCACCTTCCATACATCTCCAAATATAAACATCACCTTCCATACATCTCCAAATATAATCATCACCTTCCATACATCTCCAAATATAAATATATAGATTAAGTTAGAGAGAGAAAAGGCCTGTTTGTGATGCTGCTCATTCAGTGGCACTTCTTGGATTTGATCTTAATGTTCATAGACTGGTTTTGAAACTGATGAGAAAATATTCTTGAACAAACTGAACCTGGACGAGTGACTGGTTAAATGATTTTATTGAATGTATTAATTGAAAATATAACCAACTTTAAAAAAGAAAATGTTTGAAGAGAAATTGATTTTACTTAAAATCTCCTCAGTGACTACATGGTACATACATTATCAAGTAAGTAAATATAAACTACTACTAATCATGAAGTCTATTTATAAGATAAACAATTAAACAAGTGAAATAGTTATACAAGGACCTTCATGCATTCCTGATGTTCTTTGAAACACTGTTCAAGTTTGAGACTTTCTCAAATTTCTTAATGCATTTACTAGAGTCTTCATAATACAAGCTGAAGTTACTAATCCAAGAGAAGATTCTGTTCATATAAATTTAATTCGTATTTTATTCTGCAAAGCTGTAAAATTGAATTAGACACATGTGGATTTTTTGCCTGTGTACTGAACTGTTCAGATCTGAACTGATCTTTACTGTTGTTCCATTCCACCATTCTGGATGAACTGGAAGCACAGATACTGTAGATCAACCATTCAAATGCAAACGTAAGATAAACATTTGTAATAAATCACTGCAGCAATATTATTTTAGTCACAGTGTCTGGTTTCATGTGACTTTTCAGCAGGTCTAATTCTCCTCAAAACTCATCCTAATCAGTGCATAAAATCCAGCTGGTGGTTTGGTAGATCATTAAACTCTTTAGAATGACTTAAACCTTCTTTTAAACCTCTGTGGTTTACACAAATCTCCAGGAACATTCTGATATTGTGGGAATGGTTGATGTGAGCAAGTTCACAGAACAGCTTCCAGGTTTAGGCATCATCCAAGTTTAGATTAAAGAATTTGAAACATTTAGCATCTGAAAATTTTATGAAAAACAGAAGACAAACACAACTCAGAGTTTTCCAGCTCTCACGCTGATGTCTGTAGCTTCATCAGTGTAGAGAGACACACAGCTCACTGCAGAGAGAGGAGATGCATAAGGTTGCATTGATATGGTTAGAAATCCATTTCTCCTGATTTTACTATCAATGATGGTAGAAAATTTACTGAACAGTTTGGAAGAATATCACAGACTAAAGCAGCAAATTAGCAGATTATTCATCTATTTTTAAACATATGACATACAATTAACGTTGTGAAGGAAGCTACCAAAATAACACGTATGAACCGTTCAGACCATCACAGGTTTAAGAGGGTTTTGTGAATATTGATTTTTGTGTATATGAAAATTGTAATGTTTTTGCAGTTGTCTTGTTTCTGCTTGTGGCCCAAATTCAACCCACTGTACCTTTAAACCTATTTCTTACTTCATGGTGTGTGGATTGTCTTTAAAGCTTTATAAATATAATGTGTTTTACCTTCATGTTATGATCCAGCTCTGAGTAAACAGTATCATCACCCACTCTGGTCTTTTCTAATTTGGGGAAATAAACAAATTGTTAGTTAATTTCCTAAAAACCTACAGTTTATCTACAGCACTGTTCAATTCTCAACTAAATTCTGATTGGTCAGCTACATTTAAGTACATTATTTTTATTAAGAGATGCATAAACAATGACTGTTTATAGCTGCTATATTGAAAGTGAGAACAGGAACCAAATTGATTTTGAATAATTTCCCCATATGGAATGGAACTATATTTTAAAAAAAAAGGCAATGTTCTGTAATCAGTTAAAACATGTAGTGACTGATACTGTCTGTGGTAAAAGGAGAATAAAGCACTTGACGCTATTATAGGAAAATAAAACTCCACTTTTTAACAGCACCAAACAGTGTTATATTCATTACATCATTACATACAATTCTTTATTACCTCTACCTTGTGCTCTCTTCACTTTTTTCATAGGTTTTAGTTGAACCTCAGCGTAAGTCACATCATTCATGCCGAGTTGAGCATCAACACCTGCAGAAGCAGAGAACAAAACCATCTCAATGATCTTTAGGAGTATAATACATGACTGAATGTGATTACTTCCTGGGTTTCTATTTTAATAAATACATCAAATGTGCATAATTTAACATTAAAAACACTCCACCATTCTTCCTGCTTGTCTTCTTCTTCTTCATGACCTGTGTGTAAGTAACTTCACTGCTCTGAGCTGCAGCTTCACCTGAACACAGTGCAGTGTGTTAATCACTACAGGACACTTCTGAACTTTACTGTATAGAGTTCATCTATAGTTAAGTCTCTAATAGTGAGAGGAAATGTCTAAAATAAAATAAATCTACTGTTCCACTCGTATCTGCCTGATCCACTGTCACATAAATGTGTTCATTTCCTATATAAAGAACAAAAAATCTAAATACAATATCTGAAGTGAACATGAAGATAAATTACAATAAAGTGAGAATTTTCTAAATGAACAGATGCAGAAATGATCAGTCACTGAGACAGAATCTGACCAGTCTGAAGTGGTTTGTGTCCTGACTGAGAGTCTTCAGCTCCTGATCGCCTCTGATTCTGCTCTGATATCTGACTGGATTTCTGCTGCTTTTCTATAGAGAGAAACAGATTCTACATCTGAACATGATGTAAATAATTCTTCAGCTACACAGAAATACCTCAAAAGTCTAATTACAGTAGAAATTAAGAAATTAATTATGAAGAATTAATTCATATAATAACACATTGCATTTAGTGCATTTACTGTAAAGTCAGATTTTACAACTTAAATATAAAGACAGAATGTAGGAAATAAATAAAAGCACAGATTTCATTATAAAACGAGGTTTAATATTAAGTTTAAAAGTCAATTAGGATTAAAGCTAGTGGCAAGTTTTGTGTACTATTTTTGTTTAAATTAAATCAATATGCAAATATTATTACAGTACATTTCCTCTTAATAATTGTAGACATTTTTTTTTAATCAATCTTAGCTGGACATATTAACTTAGAACAATTTATTTTGGGTTTAAGATTTGTATTTTATAAAATGAACACGTGGTGTTTACCAAATTACAGCAGGCATCTCTATATTTAAAACATCCAAATATATTAAATTTGTCATTCATCAAATAACGTGTATGTAAGTTTTTTTCTTTGTCATTTGCATATGGTTATGAGTTAGCTTCAGTTATCAGACCTTTCTTCAATTTGTAGAACCACAGCAGGATCATTAATATCATCAAAATGATGAACAAAAAGGACAAACTCAGTCCCACAGCCACTCCCACTGTTTCACCACTGGGTCTAGAACCTGAGATTGAGACAGAGCCTGGACAGAAAGAAGACCACATGTTAAGCTTTTAAACATTGCAGATATAAACTGCATTATAAAAATATTTCACAAGGATTGAATTAAAAATAAATTTCTCACGTCTGACTGAGATCCAGCTTCTCAGTGACTCTCCTCTCTCTGGGTGTTTACAGTGGTAGAAACCTTCATCTGACTTTGAGACATTATAGATGATCATCTCTCCTGTAGTCTGGTTCTGGATGACTGATCCATCTTTATAGAAATCAGCTCGTAGGTTCGAGGGATTTGCGTTACGATATAAACAGTGTAGAGTCAGAGGATGTCCCTCAGTCACAGGATGGACAGGACTCTCCAGAATCACATCACCACCTAGAACACAAAAAAATCTAAATTAGAATATAAAAAAAGTCCTTGTTTCTTCTTTTGGTTTTTCAGCACAATTTGTAACTAGGATTGGAGAAGTCCCTGATGGTGCTGTTTGCTCTGTACAGATATCTACTGTAGTGAAGAAGCTCAGTGTCACACTAAACTAATACTATCATCTGACGTGCTTCTTCAGACTAGTGGATGTTGTACTAATGAACAGATGACAGGAAATAAAAGTGATCTGGAAATATTACATAATAAATGATGAACATTAAGCAGACTGTAAACTGTGTTGTGTGAAAATATCAAGAGGAGAAGCTGCAGCATCTTCTACAATACATGTAACTTAACAAAACACATGATGCTGTTTAAATCTAATGTTTAATAGAGTGTGTGAGGCGACACTACTGAGTGTGTAGAGCAGCATGACTGAAGAGTGTGTGCAGAGAAACAGTCACAGATGACAGCACTGAGCTCTATGCTCTTCCTCTCCACTCCATCATCTACATCTTTACTTATGATTGAAGGTAAAACACACTGCACTTTGCATGTATTTTTAATGATGAAGCTCATTGATATAAAACAGGTTTCCACCTTGCACTCTACATTACAGACACAATTTAAATATCATAACATTAAACATAAATGAATAAGTGGCAGTAATCACCATAAACAGAGAGAAATCAAATGTTCTCTGATGTCACTGTGTCAAGGATCCACCTGCCTCGCCCCCCTCAGTAGCTGTCACGCTGCATTGTTCTGCTGCTCCCGGCATTAATGAGAGAGGTGCGGCGATTTCTGGAGGGACCTTGAGTGTGACTATGCTTACAGCGGAATTTTGAAGCACGACTGTGCCCTGGGGAAGCTGGGAGGAGGTCCAATTCTCTACAAAGGAGTCACTGCCCCAACTTCCCTGTGGGCACCGTCATACCCCAAAGTCTGCTCCAAACTCCCGCAGAAGGCGTGACTTGGCCTCTGAACTCCACCGTGTGCAATGCTCGTTCTCTGGACTCCACGGAGGACATTGTTCTGCTTCAGATTTTTACGCCGAGGCGTCACTCTGTTCCAGATCTTGAAGAGGCGTCGCTCCGCCTCAGATCTCCGCAGGGGCGTCGCTCCGCCTCGGGTTCTTCCCGACCTTCCCCGGTTTCTTGGTGGTGCATTCCAGGCCTCCTTCTTCGATGTCAAGGATCCACCTGCAATGCCCCCTCGGTAGCTGTCACACTGCCTCATTCTGGTTTCTCTCGTTACCAATTCCCCATATAAGCCTCCATTCCAATCTCACTCTTGTTGGACCTACTTAATGGCTACAGTGACCGACCTAACCCAAGACTGCCAGCATTTCCTGCTGGTTCCGTGGATTACATACCTTCCCTGTGGATTGTACCTGTTCCAAGGATTATACCGGCTTTACGGACTCAACCCGCATTACGGTTTGTACACTCTCTGACTCTGTATTGTGCTCTGTTTACCTCAATAAACATGATTGATTATCAGTAATTAATTAATTTTAGTATCATTATCAGTGTGAATATAATTTAACTTGTAGTCAGTTTGAAAACATCACTTACACACATCCATACTCAGAATTACACAATAATATTTATTGATTAATGTAGAGAGAAAAAAAAAATATTCTTGAACAGTTTGTTGAATTGTAAACTCCTGATGTTCTGAATATTCTGTAATGAAACGTTTCATTTTTCCTTTAACAGTAAACAAACTACATGAAGACTCACCATGAACTGTGATGTTGACAGGATTACTGTTTTCTCCAGATTCAGACTCACACCAGTAAACTCCAGTGTAGGATGTGGAGAGGAATCTGATGTAACATGTAGATCCTGTAACTAATCTCCACCGTGAACAATCTAACACTTCTTCACTGTCTGTGTATCGTCTCACTGTCCATCCAGTAGAGTTACTCTGGTCCTCACAGCTCAGTGAGAGAGAGTCACGAGTAAAGTGTTGAGTTCTGCTGGGACTGATGATCAGAGACGCTGGAGGAGATTCACCTTCAACACAGAAGAAGCACAAATAAATATATGTGCAAATTGTAATGCAATGATAATACAAGTGTGTGTGTGTGTGTGTGTGTTCACAATGATGTCTATTCATTTGATAATAAAAGTCGCAGTCCAGAACATGAGACAAAACACACACATTTAACATGAAATAATCATCAACATAAAAGCTGCAAAACACCAGATGTTATGTATAAAGAACAAAATTAAATCTGTAAAAACAGAAAATATTGCAAAGGCAGAGAAAATAGACAGAATGCAAAATTTGCAATGCAAAAAAAATAAATAAATACTATTATTGTGTTGGTTCCCTTTGATGCTAAAACAGTTCTGACCCATTGATCATTAACAGCATGAACTTTCTCAACAGTTTGAGCTACAGGAGACTACACGGACCAGCCTTCGCATTAATTAGCCTTAACCACCAACGACCCTGTCGCTGGTTCACCACTGTTCCTTCCTTGGAGCACTTTTGATAGATTCTGACAACTGCAGACCAGGAACAGACCACAAGAGCTGTAGTTTTGGAGATGCTCTGACCCAGACGTCTAGACATCACAATTTGTCAAACCCCATTCAAATCCTTACGCTAGTCCATTTTTCCTGCTTCTAACATCAACTTTGAGGACAAAATGTTCACTTGCTCTAATAAATAATTCCACCCACTAACAGGTGACATGATGAAGAGATCATCAGTGTTCTTCACTTCACCACTAATAATGTTATAATGTCATTGTCAAGAATCCATCTGCGACGACTGTCATGGAGCCGCCATTTCTGCCGATCCTGGCGTAATCACACACACCTGGGACTCATCTATCACTCATTCCTGGCTCCTATATAAACCCGTCACTTTCACTCACTCACTGTCCATTATTGTTCGTAGATATGCGCATCCCTATGCGTTCTTTCCGTTATTACACTCTCTCTACGGCCATGCTTTCTCCCAAAGCGCACCCCGGATTACCCCTTTTCCTCCCATGCGTTTGCTCCTGGACTATATGGACATCGCCCCTCCAGGGCGTACCACGGATATCTCTCTTTCTCTCTCCGGGCTTCTATGAACTGCCATGTGTGTGTGTTTGTGTAAAACTCTCTCTTCATTAAACATACTCCGGCTTTTGTCCCCATTTTTTGCTGCATGACAGAATAACAGACCTCCTAAAAGGAATAAAAGAGAAAAAAAGGGGAAAAAAGAAAGGAGAAAGAACATGATTGGTTTACCGCCGTGGTTTCAGCATGATCCGAACTACAGAGGGAGGACTCGCTCTGCCAGGGTGAATCGGCAGCCGAGCTCCTCTTGGGGAAACACCCAAAAGCATGCTGTCATTCCTCGAGGATTATGCTCGCCGGCTCCTAAACATACAGTTCGAGAGCATTGTGGAGTTCCTGGCTCGCTTCTCCGGCCAAAGGGCTGAGTGGGGCGTGTTCTTATGGAGTGTCAGCAGCCTCCTCTCCTACCTCTCCATCACTTCCGAGAAGAGCTTCCAAGAGATCTCTGCTCTGCCCCCGAGTTCCCCAGAGCTCCGCTCTGCCCCCGAACCACCACCTGGCCGCGAAATGGAGGTCAAACCGCCGCCTGGCCACAAAAGGATGTCAAACCGCCGCCAGACCACGAGAAGGAGGTCGTACAGCCACCGGGACGTGACATGGACAAAACGTCGTCGTCAAACCCTTCCGGAAGGCCTGTTTTGCCTCCAAACTCCTCAAGGGGGGACGTCTAGCTTCCAAGCACCCCTGAAGGCAGAGTCACACCTCCAAGTGCACCCAAGGATGACGTCTCACCCCTAAGTTCTTCACAAGGTGACGTGACACCTCCAGGTTCCTTCAAGACGACGTGACAGCCCTGAGCTCTTCCGACAGCCACAGGTCGTCTACAGAGCCATCCGTCAGTGGGGTCACTCATCTGAGGGCAACCCCACAGCCCCAAGCTCCTCTGCAGAAGACGTCCCACATCTAAGCTCTCCTGAAGGCGATGTTACGCCTGCAAGCTCCTCTGAAGGCGACATAATGCCTGCGAGCTCCTCTAAAGGCGACATAATGCCTGAGCTCCTCTAAAGGCGACATAACGCCTGCAAGCTCCTCTGAATAGGAAGTCTCGCTCCCGAGCTACTCTGAAGGTGAAATTTTGCGCCTGAGCTCCTTTGAAGGCGACGAACGCCTGTGAGCCCCTCTGAATGCGATGTAACGCCTGCAAACTCCTCTGAAGGCGATGTCTTTCGCTCCCAAGCTTCTCTGAAGGCGACGTCTCACCTCCGAGTCATCCAGCCCATCAGCCCTGTTGAGAGCTCCACCCAGCTTCCGTTCGTCACAAAGGATATCGTGCCAATCCGGGTTTCTGTGGTGGGCGTAGCTCCGTTCCAGGCCTCATTGGGGGGGCACCCCTTTGTTCCAGACCCATGCTCCGCTCTAGTTCCCTATTGTGGGTGTCGCTCCGCTCCAGACCTCCTCCGAGGGCGTCGTTCAGAGCGCTGGGGTCGCTGCTTGGTCACTGTCCTCCGCCGAAGCGTCTCTCCGCCTCCGGTCCCTGCTGAATGCGTCTCCATGCCTCCGGTCTTTGCCCAGCCTCCAGTCTTCGCCCTGCTTCCTGTCTTTACCGGGGACGGTGCTCAGTCTCCGATCTTCGCCAAGGGTCTCGCTCCATTCCTGGCCTCCGCGTGGAACTGTGCTCCGTTCCGGGCCTCCGCTGAGGGAGTTGTTCCGTTCAAGGTCTTCAGAGTGGGCATTGTTTGGTTCCGGCTCTCTGGTGTATATTTATTTTTTTGATACATTTTAAACAAATCAGTTCTTTTCCTCACCAGAAATGGCAAAGTTTAAATATAAGAAACAAAATCAAAACTGAGGAAAAGAGGAAAATCTTGCAATTGTTACAAAGACATAAAAAATGGCAAAGACAAAGGATTAAACAGAGAATTATTAATATAAACAGTGTTTAAGGGAAAAATAGGAATAGAAGCCCATGATCAGGAATCACATCAGCTCAGAACCATGGCATTTCTCATAATTGATGCAAAAGGTGTAATTGTACTTGGGTCATTTATCTGCTTTATTTGCATTAACAAAGAAATACTACATACATTTCCTCTTATACTTATATATTTATTTCTTTGATACTATTTAAAAACAGTTTATTTTCCTCACCAGAGATCCATAGAGGCTGTGGATTGCTGTACAGTGTGTAAAAGGCTGGTTCTCCTCTCTTTCCTCTACACATAAACTCCTGTGTGATGAAGAGCAGAAGGACTGAGAGTGTAGGAGCCTCCACATCCTCTGCTGCTGTCTAAAAGAAGCTCCACATACACGATAAAGCCTTGAGTATTTTGTATTGCAGTTACACCGTCTCTGTAGGGAACAACTGTGTACCAGCTGAATGTCCAGTGTGTAGAGGAGTCTGTAACCTCACAGCTTCGAGTCACTG
>NC_060889.1:34097279-34105346 GCF_014805685.1 Silurus meridionalis | reverse complement strand
CACTGTATATATATATATATATATATATATATATATATATATATATATATATATATATATATATATATATATATATATATATATATATATATATATATATATATATATATATATATATATATATATATATATATATATATATATATATATATATATATATATATATATATATATATATATATATATATATATATATATATATATATATATATATATATATATATATATATATATATATATATATATATATATATATATATATATATATATATATATATATATATATATATATATATATATATATATATATATATATATATATATATATATATATATATATATATATATATATATATATATATATATATATATATATATATATATATATATATATATATATATATATATATATATATATATATATATATATATATATATATATATATATATATATATATATATATATATATATATATATATATATATATATATATATATATATATATATATATATATATATATATATATATATATATATATATATATATATATATATATATATATATATATATATATATATATATATATATATATATATATATATATATATATATATATATATATATATATATATATATATATATATATATATATATATATATATATATATATATATATATATATATATATATATATATATATATATATATATATATATATATATATATATATATATATATATATATATATATATATATATATATATATATATATATATATATATATATATATATATATATATATATATATATATATATATATATATATATATATATATATATATATATATATATATATATATATATATATATATATATATATATATATATATATATATATATATATATATATATATATATATATATATATATATATATATATATATATATATATATATACACACACACACATTTCTTTATTAATGCCAAAGGAATGAAACTCAGTAGGAGTAAGACAGAGTACATGTGTGTGAATGAGAGGGAGGGCAGTGGAGTGGTGCGGTTGCAGGGAGAAGAGCTGGAGAAGGTGGAGGAGTTCAGGTACCTGGGGTCAACAGTGCAATGTAATGGAGAGTGTGTTAGAGAAGTAAAGAAAAGAGTGCAGGCAGGGTGGAGTGGGTCGAGAAGAGTGACCGGAGTGATTTGTGATAGTAAGGTATCTGCAAGAATGAAAGGAAATTTTATAGGACTGTGGTGAGACCTGCGATGTTGTATGGATTAGAGACAGTGGCACTGAGTAAAAGACAGGAGGCGGAGCTGGAGGTAGCAGATAACGGGATAACGGCCATGCAAACTGACTTGTTGCAGTGTGCAGCGTATCGCAACGCTGCAACTCTCATGCATCTGTTTTTGTAAAGCAGCTTCTGCACCTGACGCAGTGCATGAGGTCTCAACTTCTTTGACCCTTGTAAAACGTGTTCCGAGTCGAACCTGTCTTGGAAAACCTCTGTATGACCCTGGCCACTGTACTGTAGCTCAGTTTCAGGGTGTTATTAATATTCTCATAACCTCTGCCATCTTTTGAAGAGCAACAATTCTAATACTAACAATACTAGGTGCCATGTTGAAAATCCAGTGGTCAGTGTGAGAGAATTGTACTCAAAGCACTAAATTTAATCTGCTGTAATACAAGATACACACATTTATATGGTCCTGTCAAGCAGGCAAAAATATGAACATGATGAACAGGACATGTGGCTCTGCAACATTCAGCTGTTATCACTTAGGGTGTACTTATGTTTGTTGCCAGTAACTGTATTTAGACATTAATGTCTGTATGTTGAATATTTTTCAGAGAACATTAAATCTATACAAGCTGCACTTTGACTACTCTAAAATATATGTAATTTTAATAAATTTTTATTAGTGTAGTGCTTTTAACAATGGACATTGTCTTAAAGCAGCTTTACACAGATAATGTGTGAAGAAATAATGAATAAAATTGTTCTTTATAAGTGTAAGTTTGTTCCTAATGAGTGAGCCGGCGGCGACTGTGGCAAGAAAAAACTCCCTGAGATGGCATAAGGAAGAAACCTTGAGAAAAAACAATCAACCAAAGTTTTATCATAGTTTCATTTCTATAGTATTTTCCCTTCAGAAGATTATACTAAAATGGTTGCTGAACTGTGAGGGGTGTACTCACTTTTGTGAGAAACTGTATAAACAACCTTGCATCACATATTAATATTTTTAAATAAATAACAAAATTGTATTTATATATATATATATATATATATATATATATATATATATATATATATATATATATATATATATATATACACAGTGAGGAAAATAAGTATTTGAACACCCTGCTATTTTGCAAGTTCTCCCACTTAGAAATCATGGAGGGGTCTGAAATTGTCATTGTAGGTGCATGTCCACTGTGAGAGACATAATCTAAAAAAAAAAATCCAGAAATTACAATATATGATTTTTAAACTATTTTTTTTTGTATGATACAGCTACAAATAAGTATTTGAACACCTGTCTATCAGCTAGAATTCTGACCCTCAAAGACCTGTTAGTCTGCCTTTAAAATGTCCACCTCCACTACATTTATTATCCTAAATTAGATGCACCTGTTTGAGGTCGTTAGCTGCATAAAAACACCTGTCCACCCCATACAATCAGTAAGAATCCAACTACTAACATGGCCAAGACCAAAGAGCTGTCCAAAGACATTAGAGACAAAATTGTACACCTCCACAGGGCTGGAAAGGGCTACGGGGAAATTGCCAAGCAGCTTGGTGAAGAAAGGTCCACTGTTGGAACAATCATTAGAAAATGGAAGAACCTAAACATGACTGTCAATCTCCCTCGGACTGGGGCTCCATGCAAGATCTCACCTCGTGGGGTCTCAATGATCCTAAGGAAGATGAGAAATCAGCCCAGAACTACACGGGAGGAGCTGGTCAATGACCTGAAAAGAGCTGGGACCACCGTTTCCAAGGTTACTGTTGGTAATAAACTAAGACGTCATGTTTTGAAATCATGCATGGCACGGAAGGTTCCCCTGCTTAAACCAGAACATGTCCAGGCACGTCTTAAGTTTGCCAATGACCATTTGGATGATACAGAGGAGTCATTGGAGAAAGTCATGTGGTCAGATGATACCAAAATAGAACTTTTGGGTCATAATTCCACTAAACGTGTTTGGAGGTAGAAGAATGATGAGTACCATATCAAGAACACCATCCCTACTGTGAAGCATGGGGGTGGTAGCATCATGCTTTGGGGGTGTTTTTCTGCACATGGGACCGGGCGACTGCACTGTATAAAGGAGAGGATGACCGGGGCCATGTATTGGGAGATTTTGGGGAACAACCTCCTTCCCTCAGTTAGAGCATTGAAGATGGGTCGAGGCTGGTCTTCCAACATGACAATGACCCGAAGCACACAGCCAGGATAACCAAGGAGTGGCTCTGTAAGAAGAATATCAAGGTTCTGGCATGGCCTAGCCAGTCTCCAGACCTAAACCCAATAGAGAATCTTTGGAGGAAGCTCAAACTCCGTGTTTCTCAGCGACAGGCCAGAAACCTGACTGATCTAGAGAAGATCTGTGTGGAGGAGTGGGCCAAAATCCCTCCTGCAGTGTGTGCAAACCTGGTGAAAAACTACAGGAAACGTTTGACCTCTGTAATTGGAAACAAAGGCTACTGTACCAAATATTAACATTAACTTTCACAGGTGTTCAAATACTTATTAGCATCTGTATCATACAAATAAATAGTAAAAATCATACATTGTGATTTCTGGAATTTTTTTCTTGATTATGTCTCTCACAGTGGACATGCACCTACGATGACAATTTCAGACCCCTCCATGAGGTCTCCAAGTGGGAGAACTTGCAAAATAGCAGAGTGTTCAAATACTTATTTTCCTCACTGTATATATATATATATATATATATATATATATATATATATATATATATATATATATATATATATACACAATGTCCACTAGTTTCATATTTTCTTATGAACATTTGAGGTGAATCTGTGACCATTTTAGGTTTGGATTCTTTTGGCTAACAGGAGCGGTTTTCAAATGTTGTGGCCCATCTGATTATACAGCTATACATTATAAAACACTCATTAGGAGGGACCCAAAAGTTTCTGCTTTGAAAATTATTAAACTAATAAAGATTAACAATGATTGTGGAGAGCTTTCTGGTTTAGAGAAAAAAGAAACATGAAGTTGGTGAAGTCCAACAGAATTGGCTTTATTTTACACTTCTCTTTACTTTTACTTTTCACATTTAACATTCTTCCAAGTGGGCATAGTCTGAGGTCATGAGCTCTGTGAAACAGGTTTTTATAAAGGAGATGTCTGCACTTTGCTCCATTCAGCTTTTACTCAACCCTGACCAGTTGCCCAGGCCCTGCTGCAGGAAAAACACCCTAGCATGATGCTGCCATCACTGTGCTTCACTGTTGGGTTTGTATTGGGCAGGTGATGAGTCATGCCTGGTTTCCTATAGATAAAACATTTAGAATTGAGGCAAAATAGTTCATTATTTGTTTCATCAGACCAGAGAATCTTATTCCTTACAGACTGAAAAAGTTCTTCATATGATCTTTTTTGCAAACATTTCTAGAACTCTGTTTTTACTTTGTCATTTTGTGGTACTGAGTGCAGATTAATGAGAAAAATAATAGTTGAACAAATGTAGTATCAGGCTGTAACATTACAAAATGTAAAATACAGTAGGGGAACTGAATACTTCCTGAATGAACCGTAAATCTCTCTGTGATAATTTCATGAATATTTTTTGACTATCACACTACAAATTTTATTTATGAAGACACATTTTATGATTTTATTACAAACATTATCATAACTATGTATGTAGGCCGCAGCTTTTCTAGAAACTAAGTTTCTTTTATTTAAGACATTTACTCTTGATTTATGCTCTATGCTGCTATCTAGTGAACGTTTAGAGTAACTTCATAATAGCAATCAAGATTCAACAACATAATGTCATCTATTCTACAGTCTAGCACAGGGGTCACCAAGTAGCCCGCAAGGACCACATGAGTAGCCCGCAGGCTTTTTCTAAAAAATAGCTGTTTCCTAATTTGTTAAATCATTGTTGATACTTATTATGAGAAATCATTAACATGATCAGTGTCTTCACATAGATGAATATAATTAATTATTAATAATAACATATAATAAAAGGTAAATTGAGCAAATTTGTTATTTCAGATCAAACTGAAAACTGTAAAAAAAGGTAGCCCTTCACATTAATGGTACCCCAGAAGTAGCTCTCAGTTTCAAAAAGGTTGGTAAACCCCTGATCTAGCAGCTCTTCTTAAGCATATTCTGAGGACAAAATGTGTAGCCCAACTACATTTAAAGAATTACACAAAATGCCTGGAAACAAAAGTAAAATCCTCCTTTTAGATTGGGGAAGTGAAAATCCTGCTCCAATTCGCTTCTATTTGCAAATTTTTTAATTTTCTAAACACTTGGTGCGTAAAGTTTTACATTTAAAAAGCTGCTAAAATCAATTAAACATTGGCTTTTCTGTCATTTTGACAATGCAAAAATGGGTTTTTGGTATTTAATATTAAAATGCATGGAGTTGTGAATTGGGATTATATGAAGATCAATATTTGTTGAACAGCTGATATAAATGGTTGGGCTTTGATCTATGAATGGGTCACCATTGTCTGGAACTTCTACATCTTTCACAATGCTGAAGTGTTTGAAGTAGAGGTGGGAGGTGGAGCAGGGTGTCAGCTGGTGTTCTTTTCTATAATAATGATGGTAATAGATGATTTAATAAGGTTCCTCCAGGCAGGTATAACTAGATACTACACTTTCAATGAAATATCATACTTTTCTCTTCAGCATGTGGAAACACACAAGAAATGATGACAATAATTTTCATGTTTACATTCTGATCTCTGTTTATGTTCCCTTTTCAGTGCTGGTTTCACGTTTACCAGTGGCTCATGCTCAAGGTGATTTATTTATAAATTATCCTTTATATCCTGTACTTTTTATAATTATTTATAATTATTGTCAGTTAAGATATAATTATTAATGTGATTAATATATTGAATAAATTGATTAATATTTTCTTATTTTAAAAATCTTGAATGTTGGAATTAAAGGAACATTGCATGTAGCTTTGAAACTCTGTTTTGCACACAGTAATTAGCTGGTGGTATTTACAAATAAACACTTACTGTATATCTAGATATATGTATATGTTATAAAGGCCTGGATAGCATAGTTGTAATAAATGTAAAACATTGACTTAGCATCAAATGTTAAATCTATTGTATTCTGACATCATCATATGTTAAAGCACAGTGAATCTACTGCATTTGCTAAAAAAAAAAAAACGTATCAAAGAAAACATGCTGCTCATAGTAGAATTTTTTATCTAGACTTTCTCAGTCTTTGTCCTAAGGCAGATCTGGAAACAAATTTGTTTTACACCGTCTGAGTTGCTTCACTTTGTACCTCTCTGTTCCAACTAATTTTCCAACCATATTATCCAGATGTAGAGCTTGGCTCCTTGACACAGGTGTGTTTTTCAATTAAGGCAGCTGCTACACTGTCAATCTCTTCATTTCCAGTATTGGCTTTGTTTGAGTATATAGTTTTTGCAAGTTGCTCAAGAATGTCAATCTTTATCTCTCAGGGAATTGACAGAAGTGTTCTATCCTTTCGAAATGCCTTTTACCTTGTCTTAGCCTAAACTCTACATCATGTGTAAAAATGGGGATGGGAAAGGTGGTTGGCCATGGCTGCAAACGGGCAGATGGCTCTGAATGGATGCTGGGTGAAGAAGTTGAAAATTCACTTAAAATTGTAATGTTGAAACTGCAGTCCGACAATGTATTTGGAAAAGGGATGAAAAGGATCTTCAAGTATGACAACGTCTCATCAGAAAATTGTCCAATAGCTAGGAGCTCAATAATATCTCTCAGATCTAGTAAGATTTCCCAAGTTTTGTCTCCTTCTGGTACTCTGTGACCCATCATCAATGGCAGTAGCTTTAACAGAGTCCAGTTTTCATGGAAGTTTCCACCAATTCAATGTTTTGACACAAATGTCTTGGAAATTTGTTGTGGTTCGTTAGTTTTATTAGTAAACTTGAAAGGAAAAGATTTGATAACAGCATTAAGGTAATCTAATGTGAAGTACCGTTTGGAAATAAGGGACTTCATGCAAAGACTTAACTGGTTATAGTATAGTTGGTACTATACCTTCAAACAGGTCATGCAAAACAATCTGGAGGAAACCCTGGAAACTGTCTGGAAATAATTAAGTTTCTCAAGAACACAGTCTCTCTTTACCCCATCCACGGAAACAGTGAATTGGTCTTCTATTTGCCAAGAATCTGAGTTTCAATCTTCCTGAGTGGAAACATTCCCTCTCTGACCTCATGCAAGTCAATATCCTTGCAACTAGCTAGGCAAAATCTGCAAAACTTATCAACATTGAAACATTATTGGAAGCCAGCTAGCGAGTCCACTTACACATACAACACAGAACCCAATACAGTTCACTAAATTGAGACATGCTGTCCTGAGCATGTTATATTTAAAGCTTTATGATCTAAAATCTCGTCTTTTTTTTTACTTATTTATTTTATTTACATTATTGCTATTACACAGACAATAGAGATAAATTGATTGTACCAAAGACCTACACTGTGCTGGCAAGTTTGATATTACCAATACACTGCACAGACCTTCTGCTTTTTTATGTTCTTAGTGAGTTACATACCTCATAGTCATCTATATACATCCTAAGCGCAATGCTTAAACTCATCATCATCATCTTGGAAGTTTCTTACATGCGTTTTGCAAAAGCACCCATATGTGTTCTGATGTGCAAACAGATTTTTTCCTTATGGTTATTCAAAATAATAATCAAACTGCGGATGGTGAGTGCTAAATAAACACGTCTAAATTAACCTTAAAGAAAGCACAAATCAGGGTATACTTACTCATTTCATTATTTGCAGTCAATAAATTCC